>NC_143509.1:40986558-41205023 GCF_031878675.1 Megascapheus bottae
CTCATTTTAAAAAAAATAAGTTTTCTTTAATGGTACAAAATGGTTACGTTTGTTTGTTTTTTTTAATCATCAAGTTTATATGTGGAAATGTATCCATAAAGTGCCCAAGGAAATAATGTTTTACAACTATTTTCCTTGTCAGATTTTTAAATGTAAGTTTGTGTTGAAATTAGAAAGGTGCTTGCCACATGTGGTACAAATATTCTGTATTCTCTTATAGCCGAAGGTCATGTGAGGAATGTGAGACCATGACCATTATAAGGCTTTAACATGTACACAAATAGTCTTTTCGTGTGTATGTGTATGCGCGTGCGCACGCCAGTACTGGGGTTGAAACTCGGCGCCTGGCATTGTCCCTTAGCTTTTTAGCCTAAGGATGGCGCTCTACTACTTGAGCTACAAATTCACTTCTGGATTTGGGGTTGTTTAAATATAGATAAAAGTCTCCTGGACTTTCGTGCCCGGGATGGCTTTGAACTATGATCCTCAGATCTCAGTCATCGGAGTGGCTAAGATTACATGCTGTAAGCCACCAGTGCCAGGGTAATCTTTTCAATTTTAACATTACTTATAGCAGCAAGAGTAAAGCTAGAAAAGAATCCTAAACATTGGTTTTCAGACTAAGTTTCCTTGGAGACATGCAAGGCTGTGAGGGAGGAGAGTCCAAGGGCCTCACAACACCTCTGCTGTACATGCTAGGGCTTCGTGGTAGATGTACTGGTAAGAACCCATGCTGGAAGGAGAAAGGTGAGAAGTAATTGACCAAGATCATCTTATAGATGAGGAGAGCAGAGGGTGCCAGCCCACAAACTGGCCATGACAATGTCATTTCTATTACTCATTATGTATAGGCACCCTTACCTGTCGGTTACCAAACCTGCACAGTGAAAGAGGCCGACCCCTGTGCTCCACATCGGAGTGCTTACTCACCAGCTGTGCCTAGGCGGTACTGTCCTTAGTTTCAGAAGTACTCTTAATCCTAGGTGCATTATTGCCAATATTAAAGGAAAATACGATTGATCTGGTTTCTCAGCAAAGTAACATTTTTGAAGGTTTTTTTTTTTAAAGTTTGAAAGTTGTGGGGTTTTTTTCAAAAAGCTACAGCACATAAAAGTTACCACCTTAATCATTTTTAAATGCATACTTCATTCATGTTAACTGGTAAGCACTTCCAACACAGTGGAAATTTTTAATTAAACCTTAATTCTAAACATAAGAAAACTAAAAAAAAAAAATAATAATAATTTCCCCAAAACATTATATGGAATCTATTTCTATAGCCTATAATTTTAAAAAATATAGAATATTAGGAAATTTCTCTAGGAAATTCATAGAAAAACTCTACGTGAAACACACTAGAAAAAGCAAGGAACCGTCTTTTAGTTTTTCCAAGGAAAACTACTTTTCTTAAGGAAAAATAGAAATCTACCCAAACTACTGGTCACCTACAAAAGAAAAAAGAAATGTTTTTCATGCTAGTTATTTGTTGTATCCAACTGAAGTAATTCTTCTGAAACTGAAATTTTGCAGCTTAAAATCAAACTATGCCTGCAAAATAATCTTGTGTTACTTATGTCAGCTGGCTCTCTATTTACTGAATCTTCATCTTCACCTTAAATAGCTTTAATTCCATTTAGTCAGTGTTACGTACTGAGAATACAGAAATGAGTGCAGAACTCCTTACCTTATAGAGCTTGTGATCCAGAAAAGACAAAGCTGTTACTGTGAATGTTGGATGTGGGGTGGGGGGGAAGCAGGAGAGAAGAAGAAGAGGAAGAGGAAGAGGAAGAGGAAGAAGAAGAAGAAGAAGAAGAAGAAGAAGAAGAGGAGGAGGAGGAGGAGGAGGAAGAGCAGGAGGAGGAAGAAGAGAAGAAGAGGAAGAGGAGGAAAAGGAAGAGGAGGAGGAGAAGAAATAATATAGGGAGAGTAGAAGCAACGAGGAAGAACAAATAATATTAACTTTTTTGACATTTGTATCTTTATCTGGCTATGCTTGGGGTTTTTTTTCCTAATTCTAAAATGAGAGAAGAATGAGGGATTGGGGTTGGGGAGACACCGTCCACTTGTCCAGAAGTTTGCAGTCTGATCTTGGAAAAACCCCTCACTTTTTCCTATGTATGCAGCAAAATTAGGTCTATTGTAGTTTCCCAGGAGTTCAATGAGGCTTGCATTATGAGAGGGTAGGGAGCTAGAAAGGAAAGTAGAGAGGACCTAGCATGCATAAAGTCCTGGGTTTGAATCCCTGGTACCACATGCATAGAAAAATCCAGAAGTGGTGTTGTGGCTCAAGTGGTAGAGCTCTAGTCTTGAGAAAGCCCAAGGACAGTGCTCAGACCCTGAGTTCAAGTTCCAGGACTGGCAAAAAAAAAAAGGAAGGAAGGATGGAAGGAAGGAAGGAAGGAAGCAAGGAAGGAAGGAAGGAAGGAAGGAAGGAAGGAAGGAAGGAAGGAAGGGAAGGAAGGAAGAAAAATCCTGAGCTATTGAAAGGAAAGTAGAGAAAAAATGGGAAGGAAGAGGGAAAATTGGCCACACTTCCTGGTACCTCCTTCTTCTTCTTTTATTTTTTGTTGGTTGTGGGACTTGAACTCTGAGCCTGGGTGCTGTCCCTGAGTTCCTCAGCTCAAGGCTACCACCCTACCCCCTGAACCACAGCACCGCTTCCCCTAGTACCTTCTTCTTTGTGATTTTTTTGGCTCTTATTTCCAGATAAGCAGAGCCCTTTCAGGGGCTGGCATAAGTTTTCACCTGCTCAGGGGACTTGTCTCTTCCCTAATTTCAGGAGAGTCGGCCAGTCAGCTTGAACTTGTGGTAGGAACCTGGGTTCCCATTCTGGCAGGAAATATTTTCTCTGACTAGCTGTCCAATCATTTGCCAAAGGCTCAGGTTTTGTGAACTAGGGAGTCTGTGGTACAGTGTGAGTGGCAAGTATCTATCAACTCCGGAAAAAGTAAAGCCTAGAAGAACAGTTCATTCATGTCAGCTAGGCAGAAAGCCTGGTCCTGCCCAAAGATGCTCCCCAAGAAGGCCAAAGGCCTGTGTTCTCGCTGGACAGCTCTCCCAGGACACCCCCTCCTACTTGGCATACATGGGCTCCCAGTCTGGCATTTACCACTTAACTATGAATAGCACAGTGACTGGCCTTTGGCTCAAGATTGGAGAAACAGGGGGAAACATTACAAAATTGAGAAGGAAAAAAAGAGAACCTTAGAATTAGGAGAGAGAAAAAAAAAATGTGTCCTCTGCGGGGTTTCTAGCTGCTCTTGCTACTGTCATGAGAAATGTGTCCAGAAGGGCCCTGAAAATCATTCCTGCCTTCTCTGTGACATTCCAGCTTGGTTTTTACTTCCCTTCTTGGGCCCTCCATGGAAGCAATATGAGACAAGAACATTAGCAGAACACGGAAAGGAGTTGAGATTCTCAAGTTATCACAGAGAGCTGTGTTGGTCTATTTCCTTCTAGCTAGCTGGGAATCAATTCTCTAATTTACTCTCCTCTCTGCTCTCTGCCTATTGATACGTGTAAGGCTGCTCACTGCTTCTGTCTTTTTATTCCTTTTAATTAACTTTTTTTAATCAATTATGATTATTTGTATGGATTCCTATTCTCTCTTCTTATCACATTTGTTTGGCTTATTTTTTTATTTATATACCACTACCCACTGCTGTGAGTGAACAATAAAACAACAACAATAATAACAACAACAACAAAAAAAATATGCACTCTTCCCTTCCACCTCTTGAACTGGAGAAACTATTAGCTAATAAGAGGCTAAATGAGCCTTAGAGTATAGGGAAGCTGGAATCCTTAAATTATTTAAATTGAAAAATGGCTGGTTTTACAATCAGAAAAACTCAAGTGGACCATAAGCCCCTACTTGATAGTTCGCCCTTATCTGGATGATCTTGTGATGACAGCTGGAGTTATCTGCCATCGGCAACCCTATCCACAAAAGCTTCTCCTCTCTCTGCTCCAGTCTTTAGCAGCCCTGGGGAGCTCAAGTCATTTCAGGAGAGAGGGCCCTGGAGGACTAGAAACTGTATTAAAATGTAAAGCTGCCTCCAGTGACATAAAAAAAAAATATCAGAGAAAAAGTAATGGCTGGAAAAAACATCACAGAGTCTGAAATGATGTGTAAGATGAAAAACTGAGGTTTCATATACTACAGGCCAAGGTATAAAATATATAGTTATGTAAACCAAGGAGCAAAATAGAGAAGGGGGAAAAGACATGGTATTTTCAATAGTGCAATACATTCCATAGGGGTCAGAATGCCCTGCACATAATTCGGTCTCAGGAAGTGACCCAGTGAGATGGACACTGGAAAGGAGAGCTGGTACTCTGAAAGGTAGAAGGACTCTTACATTGTCCTTGGTTTTCTTTTACTAAGAAGTTCATTCTTGGTGTAAATCACCTGTAATTTCCTAATATTCATGGTTACAAATGAATTAATAGGGTGATATTTTCTTGACACCTGAAGATGATCTTTCACTCAGCAGTTGACAATGAGGAATTCAAACACACACACATATTTAAGATTGTGTAATGATGTATATCACAGTATACTGTAAAATTCAAAATAAAATGTTAACTGGTTTATTTCAAGTCTAAAAACCCCATTCCTCATTAATAACTTGGAATACTGAAATTAAAATCGAGTCATTAAAACATAAATTAATCCAGTTATTTTAAAGCAAAGAAAGTTGCTGATAGAATTTGAAGCAGAATCCCGGTGATTTCAACTTGAGCATACAAGCTCACCATCAATCTCTCCATCCTTCATTTTACATTTGAAATAGTACAAAATTATCACTTTTTATTTTTACAGTATTATTCAGAGTAGTTCGATATTCTTAACAAAAGTAAGGTAATATGTTCCCTTCTGCACTCTTCTGCTTTGAAAAGATTTCTCAGGGAAATTTCACAATATCATCACTACTGTGACAAATGCCTACCAACAACCACTTATTGAGGGCTCATTCGATTTCTCCCCCAGCCTACCTGCTTCTCCAAGTATCAGATTCCAGCTTCATTTCTTCTGCTCAAGTATTTTGGGAAATGAAGTCAATGTTGAGCCTAACTGTCTCACTCATCACGTCTCTTCCCATGTAACGAGCAAGTTCAGGTATCAAATGAGGAAATGGAAGGATCTACTTCTTTGTCTTCAGTAAGGAGACTAGAATTGCTGATTCAAGGACAAAGAAATCAAATATAGCAGGAAAACTGCCCAGCTCATTTATTAGCTCTCTATCATGCTTTGAGCCTTACTTTTTCTAAAAATATTGTGTATGTACTGCATATGTTTATAAACTGATAATTACCATGGGAAAAGATTGGTAGGATTACTTAAGAAGCTTTTTCTTTTCTTTTTCTTTTTCTGTATTTCAAGCTCAGAGATAGTGTAAGGTGTGGACTTTAGAAAAAAAGCTTCTTTCTGCAGAGGAAGAAAACAAGGCCTTTTTTGTCTCCCCTCAAAAAACTAACAAACAAACAAACAAAATTCACCAGAATACAGGAAGGCCGCTCTGTTCCCATTAGCATGCATTGCTGGGAACTTAAGGCCCTGTTAGGAACTACTTTCACCACAGGCACTGGTTTTTGCAAAACCCAAAGTTTTATTCCTTGGGGACACTCGTGTCAAACGGCATTCCTCCAGAGTAATTGTAACTCTACTATTCGTGGCAATAATAATAATGAATAAAAACAGTGTCTGACACAGATAATCTTCCATTTTTTTCCATATATTTTTATTGCAATTAATAGAAGGGTTACATGATATTTGCCAGATACATGAATTCCCATACATTGATACCCTTTCGCATGTCTTGGTCCGCATTTGATAACCTTCAATTTGCTCAAATTAATTCTTACCTCTGTCGCCAGGACACCCAGAACTTCATCATTATTCCACATTTCCTGCCACATATCTCAGTCTCTGACAATCTCATAAAAGTAAAGCTGAACAAAGTATGCATGGTAAAAGCAGCACGCCAACTCGTGGAGCTCTGAGGCCATAGGATGCTTTCCATCCCTCAGACCTTGAAACAGTTGCTCTGAGCAACCTGTGCCTGTTGGGAAAAATTCTACAAATAAAGGAGCCCCTTCTACCACTCCTCTCCCACCGAAACTCTTCGATAAACTACAGGGCAGGGCAGCTTGTGCTAGGATTCGAAAAGCTAAGTCATCATCAGATAATAAAACATCCTCAATGGCAGAGATTATTTTTTTTGCCATGATTTTAAAAAGTATGTGTGTATGTGTGCACGTGTGCATGTATGTTAGGGAATTCAACTTCTGGGATAGTACCAGGTCCTGTCCCTAAGCTTCTTTCACTCAAAGTTACTACTTTACCACTTCAGCCATAGCTCTGCTTCCAGCCTTCTGGTGCTCAATTAGAGATATGAGCCTCACGGATTTTCCTGCTTGGGCTGGCTTCAAACCAACAAGCCTCAGATTTCAGACTTCTGAGTAGGTAGGATTATAGGAATGAGTCATGAGAACCTGGCAAAAGTTTCATTTTAATTAATTCTGTCACTGGTGTGTGTTAACTTCAACTTTGCATTAAAAACAAAATCATTTTGAAAATTTTTAATGTTCCAAATGTAATGATTCTCTGGAATGTGTTTTAAACTCTAGTACTGAGAGCCAAGGTGTTAGTTAAGTGCTAAAGTTCTCACGTAAGCAAACACAAGACCCTAGATTCAATTCCTAGAACCACAAAAAGAAGTCCAATACTGAGAACACACTGCAGACAAGTGGCGATAGAGATTCCTGAGGAGGCAAACAGACCTCACGGTGTTTGTATGCTCCACAAGGTATCTCCAAATGCAGCCACGGTTGAGGGAAAGAAGAGGAGAAAAACCAAGAGAGAACCAGTATAGGCAGAAAGGAGGAAATCACAGCCAGCTATTGATGCCTCACACCTGTAATTATTTGGGAGCCTAAAATCTGTTCCAAGACAGCACAGGCAAAAAAAGTCATGACACTCTTTTTTTTTTTTTTTTGCCAGCCCTGGGACTTGCACTCAGAGTCTGAGCACTGTCCTTAGGCTTTCTCAAGGCTCGAGTTCTACCACTTGAGCCACAGCACCACTTCCAGCTTTTTCTGTGTATGTTGTACTGAGAAAAACAAATGCAGGTCTTTGTGCATGCTAGGCAAGCACTCTACCACTAGGCCAAACTCCTGGCCCAGTCATGAGACTCCTCTCCAATTAGCCACTGAAAAGTCAAAAATGGATGTGACTCAAGTGATACAGTTCTAGCTAAAGGACAGCACTTAGGCCTCAAGTTCAAGGCCCAGGAATGGCACACACACACACACACACACACACACACACACACACACGAGACAAAGTTCAAAAGACAGAGACAGAGCATTATAGGTATGCAGCTCAAATTGACACCAATGTTGACTTATCATACTGTTGTTCACCTCTCTCCAGAGCTGTCTCTACATCACTGCCAGTTATGTTCCCTCCTTGTTCCTAAGCATTGGTCTCTGGTGTCCTTGCATCCCATGAACCAAAGGCGCAAGTGAAGCTGCCATTTCCCCGTTGCTGCAAGAATCTCAGCAATAAGAAAGTCAGGCAAACTCAGAGCACACAGCACAGGAGAAGTTCAAAATGGATTAAGTAAACTCTCCTAACCCTTCCCTCTGTGCAGGCAGTAGAAGAATCCTAGGCCTACTACTAAGCTACCAAAATAAACAGATTCAGACAAGAGTTTTTAAAACATTACAGTGTGTAGAGTGAGTACATTACTAATTTAATTCTGGCAGCAGCCCATTAGGTGGGTATGGATACACTCCCATTTTACAGATGAAGATATGGTTTAAAAAAAAAAAGTAGCATAGCAAAGCTAAGGTCTCAGAGCTAAGCTGATGTGTGCCTAAGGCTGGACTCTTTAAGACAGACGGAAGACTGACCAAGGGTCGCCCTTGCTATTCATGGACAGCTGTCTGTGTCAAAAGAATCTTCCATTCTTTAGACAGAGACTCAAATTAGTATGCTAATTGTGTTCTTTGCAAGTATGTGTAAGCGAGCATTCTACTCAGACACAGGAAAGAACCTTAGTATTCAGACATCAGTAGGGCATTTGTCCTCTTGAAAGATCACCCTTCATTCTCATGACCCATTTGAGTCTTCTGGAGTTTCTTTGATTGGAAACAACAACAAAAAAGTTGGACTAGCCAAGAGAGTCCAGCATGTGAGTATAAATTGAAGCTTACATGTTAACTGAGAAATCAGCATATGACTCTTTTAACATTTCTCCAAATGGAAATTGGCTTGAATTACATGTGATTTTAAAAAAAGATTTATTTTTTACCCTAAAGTCCTAGAAGAGTATTGTGTAACTGAGATTCGGTATCAACCTCAAACAGCCACAACTCAGCTACCCAACAGTGGCTCAGGTCTGTAATCCTAGTCAGAAGGCTGAGATCTAAGAATTGGCATTCGAAGTCAGCCTGAGTAAGATTCCGTGAAATTCTTAGCTCTGATTAATTAAATAGAACAGTGATTCAAATGATAAAGTATATAAAAGCTCAGGGACAGTACCTACGCTCTGAGTTCAAGCCCCAGGAGCAACACATACACCCCACAAAGAAAAAGAGAAAAAAAATGATCACAGCCATCTATTTCATACTATGTAAACATTTTCTCAACTAGAAATTGCTAGCTAGGGAAGGGTGGAGGCTTAGTCTATGCTTTCCCTAGAGAGTTGGCCCTTGATTTCCCTTGATTCTTTTTTCCTGGATGGTCTATATAAGCTTTGTGCTAGCAGCCCTCCAAGAAAGATGCATAATTTGGCTTTTTTTTTTCCTTTTTGGTCATGGGATTTGCACTCTGGGCCTGGGCCCTGTCCCTGAGCGCTTCAGCTCAAGGTTACCTCCCTACTCCTTGAGCCACAGCACCACTTCCCACTTTCTGATGGTTAATTAGAGATAAATGTGTCAGGAATTTAGTGCTCAGGCTGACTTTGAACCACTATCCTCAGATCTCAGCCTCCTGACTAGCTAGGATTACAGGCCTGAGCCACGGCACCCGGCTTCATGATTTGACCTTTCTCCGTTTCTCGTGACTGAGTTTCCTGACAAAGTAGGACCCACTCTCAGCCAATTTGCAGAAAGCAGTTCAATTGTTATTTATTTACCAAGCATGGGTTATGGACTGTGTCTACATTAAATGCCAACCATTCTTCCTCCTCCTTCTTTCTCCCCTTCTCCCTCTCCCTCTTCTTTTTCTTGTACAAATCTATTGTATATAACTTGTATTGTCTTTAAGTACTTCTGCAAAGGGCTTTCAATTCACTGTGTCAGTTTATGATTACAATGCTTCTTGATCAATGCCACCCCTTCCATTCTTCTCTTCCATCTCTTCCAAACCCACTCATCCCCTCAAGTTACCTGTCTCCATTTTCACATAAGCACATGAACTCTTATGACTATGTTCATCTACATTCCTCTATTTACCACTGTCTCCCACCCACCCAACAATACCTGTTCTACTCCCTAGAATTCATTGAAGGGTGAATATCAGGAGGACTACAACATATAATTCTGTCCTGTGAATATATACCAAGCACCTTTCTTCCACTTCTTCCGTTTTCATACCTTTAATAACTGGCTGGGCCTCTTTGTCCCTCTTCCTTTTCTACACTAAACCTTAGTTCCCATCATGCTGCTGCTAAGGTAAAACTTTGCTCTAAGCTGTTTCATTTCTATGAAGGTAAAAGTGGTTGATAATAGCCTTAAAAGTCCTGTAATCCTAACTACTTAAAAGGCTGAACCATGAGGATAGAGGTTCAAAACCATCGAAGGCAAGAAAGTTCATAAAAATCTTTTTTTTTCTTTTTTTTCATAAAAATCTTATCTCCAATAATTACCCAAAGGTTGAAAGTGGAGCAAGGACTCAAGTGGTAGAGTGACAGTCTTGAGTGAAAAAAAAATGTTGACTTCATGATAACAGGGACCAAATCCTTTAAGCTGAGAGCATGTACGTGGCATACGGTGGAGATGGATGGTGAGTTCTCTAGTTTTACAGCTCCCATCCTAGTCTATTCTGCTTCCATACAAATCCCTGCTTGCCATGTTTCTACCCCAGATGCTAAGCACAGTGACTTGCCTAGTCGAAAGTCAGCAATGGAGAAAGCCCTAGCCTGGATGTGCACATACATACAATCAGACTAAGGTATTCTATATTCAGCGGTGGAACTCCTTTGAACAACTAACAGACAGTTGAACAAAATGAATACCAAGAAGCTAAAACATGTGTTGCTTGATGAGGGATAGGGCTTAAGGGGAGGGGTCAGATGAGTGGACAGAGGAATGATGAGCAAACACAGTCATATCACTAGATGTACAGACATGGAAACGGTACTAGGTAATGAGGGGAGAGGAGAGTGTGATAGATGGGGGAAGAATGATGGAGTGGACAACATGGGCAAAGATGCATTATGCTTATAAATTGATGTTTTTAATTGAAACCCATTTTACAGCCATTTAAAGATAATAAAAATATAAATGGACTATATTAAAGAGTGCCCTGACTTGACAAAAACAGGTTTCATTATTAAAGATGTCCAGTATGGGAAGACTTTGGATTTCTTTTTATCTATGCTGGCTTACAGAGGTCAGGAAAAGCACTGAGAAGAGATAACTGAGTACTGTAGAGAGTGGGTGTAGGTATTTGTGCTGATCCTGGGAGTGTGTGTGTGTGTGTGTGTGTGTGTGTGTCTGTGTGTGTGTAGTTAGGTATTTATAGGTATTTGAGATTTGAACTAAAGACCTGGGCTCTGCCCTGAGCCCTACCACTTGATCTATAGTTCCACTTTTTAGAGGTTAATTGGAGATAAGAGTAAAACAGACTTTTTTGCCTGGTCTGGCTTTAAACTTCAATCCTCAGATCTCATTCTCCTGAGTAGCAAGGATTATTTACAAGTGTGAGGCGCCAATATATAGTGAATTCTGTCATTTGACATAAAAAGCCACTAAAATTAAGATGATAAAAAATAAGATGAAAAAATAAATAAGTAATTATTAAAATATATTGAGCACCTACTATGTATTAAGAATGCTTCTAGGCACAATGGATATACCAGCATAAAACTGCCTTGCTTGGGCTGGGAGTTTGGCCTAGTGATAGAATGCTTGTGTAGCATGCACAAAGACCTGGATTTGATTCCTCAATACCATATACATAGAACAAAAGCCGGAAATCATGCTGCGGCTCAAGTGGTAGAGCTCTAGCTTTGAAAAAGCCCAAGGACAGTATTCAGACCCTGCGTTCAAGTCCCAGGACTGGCAAAGAAAGAAAGAAAGAAAGAGAGAGAGAGAGAGAGAGAGAGAGAGAGAGAGAGAGAGAGAGAGAGAGAGAGAGAGAAGAAAATTGGCTTCCTGCCCTACTAAGCTAATGTTCTACTACTTAAAGGAACTGATAAGAAACTATTAATCATAAAGGTCAACATTTCATTGGAGTCCTACTAAATGCTACAAAGGGAAAGGGCAAAAGCTAAAACATATAGAAGAGGGTCATGAGTAGATAGAGATCAAATGAACTTCCTCAGGAAAACAAAAACTAGAATAGATCTTCCCAACAAAAACCTGGAACATGCATGCATTGCTAATCCTCAAATAAATCTTCTTGCTCTAAATTGTCTTGGCTTCCTTTGTGATGCTACTAACATAGAAAACATTTTGAGGTCTCTGTGACAAGCAGCCTAGTCAATGTTTTACATTCAAATGAGAGAGAACATTAGCACAGAGAAAGAAATGTTTTTCATAAACGTCAACATCTAGGAGTGGGTAGGGAAAGATGGGTGAGAACACTGAAGGGATGATATGGATCCAGATGCGTTGTATTCAGAACCTGCTTTGTTGAATGGCAACTTCTTTGTACAACTACTTAAAGGTAGTATATATTACATATATTAAAATGAAATAGATATATATTATATATAATAAAAAGAAATGTCAGGATCTCCTTGAGACACACACAAAATGTTATGACCTTAAGCTGCCCCTGTCCCCACAAATACCCCAGCCTGTCCCCACAGTCCTGGCCAACAGCTTCAAATTTGGAAATGGTTACAGGATATGCTTCCTATGGGACTCTGTCCAGGAACCTTGAGTTGAAAGAAAGTGTATGAGGAAAAGGGAACTGAGTCACGGAATTACAACACCAGGGTGAGCCTATCTCTCGGGGATATGTGAGTCACCCTCTCCCCACCCTCTGCACACACAGCCAACACTTTGTAAGTTCATGAAATGACTTTTTCTGGCCTATCCTTGCCACTTTGTGCATCTGCTTCTGGGTGGGTCCCTCTCTTCAGTGAATTAAATTCTTCCTCCTAAACTCTCCATCTGCCCTCTCTCATCCTCTTACCCCTACTATGGCTACATAATTTTTCTTGCCAGCCCTGGGCTTGAACTCAGAGCATGAGCACTGTCCTTGGGCTTTCTCAAGGCTACCGCTCTACTACTTGAGCCACAGCACCATGTCTGGCTTTTTCTACGGATGTGGTACCAAGGAATCGAACCCTGGTCTTCGTGCATGCTAGGCAAGCAACCTTACCACTAGGCCAAACTCCCAGTTGGCAATATAATCTAAATACACCTCTTATGTGCTCTCACATGTGTGCTATACCACTAAGTCTTATCATCACTCTAAAATAATTGATCTCTTAACCTCACACACCTATTTCTTGAAGGAGGAAATTCCTTTAGGGAAAGATTTATGTTTTAATCCTTTTTGTATCCCTACTCCCTATCAGGGTACAGTTAAAAAAGAATCTGTTGATGTTTGCCTAGCATGCACGAAGACCCGGGTTCGATTCCTCAGTACCACATACATAGAAAAAAGCCAGAAGTGGTGCTGAGGCTCAAGTGGTAGAGCTCTAGCCTTGAGAAAGTCCAAGGACAGTGCTCAGGCCCTGAGCCCAAGCCCAGGACTGGCAAAAAAAAAAAAAAAAAAAAAAGAATCTGTTGAAATGAATAAGGTTGATGGGTGACAGTGGTTTTTCCTTTCTTTGCCTCTGGAGAGACATTCAAACTCAGATTTTGTATATCAAATAAACAAGGCTGGTTTTGTATGTAGGGAACTTTTTACCCATACCAGTCCTCTCCATTTTATAGATAAGTTTTATGTGGCTGCCTTAGCTCTGTTTTTTTTTTTTTAATGAAATTGATCAGTCTCCATGGTCTCCTAACAAAATTACCAAAGCCTGATCTTTTATTTAGTGCATTTAAAATAATTACCATGATTCTTATTAGAATTGGCATAATTTTAAAACTAGAAAGAAGCAATGAACTATGGCTAGCAGATTATTTGACAACTCATTCAAACTTTAATGTCTACTTACAAAAAGGAATATAGTAATAAAATAATATTGGAATGCTTGGATAAATATAGTATAATTCATCAAGCCATAAGTTAGGGCACAGGTTTATTGCCCATACTGACAAAGCTATCAAACATGAAAACATTAAAACAATTGGGGAGTTTCAATCAAATGGAACCCAGATAAACAACAGTTAAAACCAAAAGAGTATGTTTATGGGCAAGTACTAGCCTGGAGTAGGGAAAAGGGAGGAGGTAAAACACTGCAATACATATGATAAATCCCAAAGAAATCATCTTCCTACTTAGGTTTTCCTCTCCTACCAACTGAAATTCTCCCCACTTCTGTCTCTACCTTTCATTGATCAAGGTAAACATAAATACAACCTCCACCCTGAAAGCCCTGTTGATCCAATGTAACCCCAACTAATTGCCCTCTTGGTGACTTTGGTTGTAGTTAGCTGTCTATATCTGTGCTTTCTCTAGAGCAGACACTACAGAAGGGGGACTGTGACACAAGGCGTGGTAGCACACCCCTGTAATCCCAGCACTCAGGAGGTGAGACAGGAGGATGGGGAGTTTGCCACTAACCTTATCTGAAAAAAATAACAAGGAAGAAAAGAAGGATGAGGACTAGAAAAGAAGGAGGGAAGAGGGAAAGAAAGGAGAAGAAAAGAAAAGAGACTATATCTCTTGTCTTCGGATTGTGGCAAAAGTAGGAATTCAGAAAAATGTTTGTGGTGTGGGGAAAAAAAATGAGAGAGGAAAAGGATTACTTTTGAAGAAATGACTCCCCATGTTTTCTCCTTCTCCCACTGGGCAATCAACCCCCCGGGGCATTAGGGTGTGCGCCTGCCAGCACCTTCCCCTGGCAAGCAGCCATATTCCTTCTCCAAACAGCTGAGTCATTTTCTGATTCTTTGAGGTTCATTCATGCTTCTCCCCTTATTGACATGCTGACATTTCATGGTGAGTGGCTCCTGCTCCACGCGGCCCCCCTCAGCCTCCAGCTCTAAGCCCTCCTCACTTCACTAGCTCCCAATTGCCTGCCTCTGGGGGACCCGTGTCACCAGCCTCCTCCCGCTGGATGACACCTGTTCCTCACTCCCTTCTCTAGTGTATTCTTGCCAAAAGCACCCAGTTCGTTTGTAAGGAAGAGAAACGGGGGGGTGGGGGGAACCCCACAAACTCAGGAGATCTAAAATCCACTTCAATTTAATATCTTGTCAAAATCCTTCCCTTTTGAGTTGATTTTCCCCTCATCATCCGCCACCGCGATTCTCAGAGGCTCCTGATCCCATGGTGTCCCATTGGGTATCGTTTTGTATCTTCCTCTCTCAAATCCAAGAACCCTTAAGCAAATTTGGTCATTAAAAATCTAGTCGCCAAAGCCCATGTATCAGCAGCCAGATGTCATGGGAAAGAGCTTCGACGGTGGGAACCCAGTTGTGTCGGATTCAAAACCAGGCAAAACGAATGCAGGGTGTTAGAAATCAAGCTCAAGCTGATAGTCCTAGCTGCTTAGGAGGCTAAGATATGAGGGTTAGGGTTCAAAGCCAGCACGGGCAGAAAGGTGCATGGGAATCTTATTTCCAATAAATCACCGAAAAGTTGGAAGTGGAGGTGTGGCACTAATGGTAGCTACCCTTGAACAAAAAACACTAAGGGACAACGCTTAGGCTCTGAGTTCAAGCCCCAGTAGTAGCACACACAGAGTCAAACCTTAGCAGCTAGAAAATATGAAAAACAAAGGTTTCATTGGTTTCCAAAAAGAAATCACACGCGCGCGCACACACGCACACACACACACACACACACACACACACATCCCACACACAGGTTCCTTGCAAGCATTTCAGCATTTCCCTTTGCTTCTTAGGCCCTTAGTAGGTTCTCAATAACTCCCTACTGTGACGCTGATTCATTTCTGTAGCTCCCCGTTATTTCCCAAAAGACAGCATTTTCCAGACTTTTTCTGATCCACAATGAAACAGACGTTTTCTTAAAGCTGCCGAAATAGAATAATTCATATTGGGAGGTTATTTATTACCAACCAGCCCCTCATCTTGCGCTCCAGGGCTCTGATAATCACCTATTTCAGCAGCCATTAGCCCTCAGTGCTCTGCAAAGCACTCTGCGCTCCAGCGCGGCTGCGCCTTTGTGTTCCGAGGGGAGGGCTGATGTGTGCTGAAGTCATCGACCTCTGGACCAAGTGGGAAAGTCTTTGATGCACAAATAGTACATTAAAACCGCTTTTATTTGATAGTGTTGAAATTAAACAGCGAGTACAATCCCTGCCCAGGTATGGAAACAGAGAAAACCTTTGAAAATATGCACGTTAATTCAAATGTTTAATATTACTGAAACACAGACGTAGAAGAAAAACACACATGGAAAGAATGTAATAATCAAAGCTCAGGCACTTGCAGGAAAGCAGCAGGAGCTGGATTTAACTTATTGATTTTAAAACCAGTAGGACTTTCTTGTTTTTTTTTAAATATATATATATATATATATACATTGGCAAAATATTGCTTTGACTGTTTTCAGATAATCATGACTGTAGTGGCAAATTATAAAATTTAATTAGCTATATAAATGCCAGAGGAACAAATAGTGTATTGTCTTGCTATCTTTCCAGAAATTAGTCTTTTAAAATAAATTTGCCATATTAATCATCTAAAAAATATTTTTGATCACTGAATTAATAGTTTGCAGCCTGTTTTCAGGCACTCATTGCCATAGGTGATTGCTTCTTAATTACTACATGGGCTCTTTCTATTCACTCATATTAATTCATGTTTTCTGGCACAGTCCCAAAAGGCAGCCTTGCCCTATATCTCCTAATTACTTCTATAATTGAATTTGCCCACTTTTTCTAACCTATTTTTTTAAACTGACTGTGTTTGTTCATGGTTTATTGTGTCTTTTTTTGTGTGTCAGTTCTCCGCAAGCAGAATGTACATTGATTCTTTCCTCGTTTCTCATTAATTTTCAAGAGCTTTGCTACATGTCTCTCTTTTTTTTTTTTTTTTCAGTCTGTCAGACCTATTGGTAGACCGAAAGGGGGTGGGGGAAGGCTCTTATTATTAAAGGTTAGGTAAAATAGACTGAAGTTAATTAATTCATTAGTAACTCCGAGCCAATTACTGAAGCCTTCTCTTATTTATATACTTGTTAACAAGACAGAAATGAGAACGGCCAATTACAGGCACACGTCCTTCAGAAGTCCAGCAAATCCACAGAATATGCACATATTGACACCTCTTCCCAAAACTCAGTTTATCTATCAGATGTGTGAGATTGCTTTTTTTTTTTTAAGAAGTGTGGGCTAATACTCTATTCCATTCTGTTAATGATTGTTTTTTTTTAATTTTTTCTCCATCTGCATATCTTTAATGTGCCCATACTGCTCATTCACCTAAAAAGCTTCCTAATGGGTATTGCTTAGCCTTAGAGCAATGCAAAAGTAAAAGAAATTTCAGAAGGGGTGACATTGATCAAAATGCATCATACACATAAACAGACATGGTGAGTTGAAACCTCTTCAAATAATGATTTAAAGATAATAATTGCAAACATTTTAATGAAAATACATTGCACAAATAAAGAAAACCTCACATATTTTTAAATTTCCCTTATTCTCATCTTGTGTGGGCTCTCAAGCTCTTACTAATTGATTAGCAGGTTCATACACTGTGAACTTTAAAACACATTCTACTTAATTTTCATGGAATGGATTAAAACTGTGCCATCATCTTTCTGCAAGTTTTAAAGGGAACACTAAAAATTATGAATAGTTTCATTTGCATGGTCCATGCCATTCTGTTCCTTTCCTGTCTCCTGAGCATTCAGTTAACTTCACAGGATTAGGCGGGAGCAGATGAGTGATTGATCAGTTTTCTGTATATCTATATTCTCTTCCTACGTTTGTGTCAGCATGAAGCCAAAAAATCAACAAAAAGCCAGTCAACACTAATGTTTCAATAGATGGACTGGATGTTGGATTAAAATCAGTTTGAGTCTTGGGTTTTTGTTCGTTTTCACTTCATAGTTTCCATGTGGATATGCATTATCACAGTTACGAGATGCCAAAATTGTGTAATGGTCACTGTCACCTAACTTTTTAAGTTTTTTAAATCAGTTCCAAGTATATTAAAATATATTCAGTTATTTCATATCTGATAAGGTTAACAAAAGCATTGTGAAGCAAGGAAGACAAAAATCTCAGAACATTTAGACTAGTTCTGTGATTCTCAGAAGACTAAATTAAAAAACAATCCAGGGGGGCCAGGAGTTTGGCCTAGTGGTTAAAGTGCTTGCCTAGCATGCATGAAGACCCGGGTTCGATTCCTTGGTACCACATATATAGAAAAAAAAGCCGGAAGTGGTGCTGAGGCTCAAGTGGTAGAGCTCTAGCCTTGAGAAAGTCCAAGGACAGTGCTCAGGCCCTGAGCTCAAGCCCAGGACTGGCAAAAAAAAAAAATTAAAAATTAAAAAAAATAAAATAAAAAACAATCCAAGGATCTATCCTTAATTTAATTCCTTTTACATCTCATGTGAAAACACACACACACACACACACACACACACACACACACACACACACAGATGCATTGTACTCATAAACTAACATGTTGAATTGAAATTCCTTTTACAACTAGTTAAAGATAATAAAGCTTATATATAAAGATATATGATAAAAGGTTATATATGCTGTGTGTGTGTGTGTGTGTGTGTGTGTGTGTGTGTGTGTGTGTGTGTGTGTGCTGATACTGGGACTGTACTTAGGGCCTGGGCTCTATCCCTATGTTCTTCTACTCAATGCTGGCACTCTATCCTTGAGACATACTTCCACTTCCAGCTTTTTGGTTGTTAATTGGAGATAAAGAATCTCACAGGCATTTCTGCCCAGACTAATTTAGAACCTCAGCCTTAAGATCTCAGGCTGCTAAGGAGCTAGGATTACAAGAATACACCACTAGCACCTGGCTATGTGCATCTTGATCAATGTCACTCCTTCCAACCCCTCTCCCAACCTCGCCTACCTCCTCATGTTACCTGCTTCCATTCTCAGGTGAACACTCTGTCCCCAAATTTTTATGCTCGTTCATTCATAACCCCTTTATGGTACTTTTCATTTCCTATCCTGCACTATAATAACGTGCCTTTTTTGTGCCGAACTATTAGTTAATTTTTAAATGTACTTTGTAGCCCCAGGACCACAGAACAATCCTGCAAAATGGTAAGTTCTGATATATGTCAAAAGAATCAGGAGTGAGGAATTCTGACAGTCTTAACTTGTTCCCTGTCTAACCTCCCTCTGCCTTGGCTGACTACGGAATTTCTTGCTTGAAATCAGTTCTGTGGTAAGTGTCACCGATTAATAACAAATGTTCCATTATTAATCCATTATGTAGCCATCTCTGTTCCAACTTTTTAAAAAATTCTATACTAATTTTTCATCAAATGAACTGCTTTTCATTTTGTAAATTACTCTATGCCTTTTAAAATTTTTATGCCTGTACCCACCTCGGATCTGCAGCTTGCAGCCTGGACCACACAGGCCTTTGTTGTCTTCCCACTTCCGATTGCTGGCAGGAGCACCTGGGCCAGCCATTTATTCGCCCTCTTGCAGCCCTTTATTCCTTGGGGCTCGCACGCTTTACTTCCTCATGGCCCTGCTTCCACACGGCTGAAATTCTCTCTGCTAACTTTTGTATTTTGTCTTTGTCTCTCCTTTTTCCCCTCTCCCCTTCCCCCTTCTTTCCTTCCACCTGCCTTTCCTTCCTTTTTTTTCTTCCTTTTTCCTTTCTTCTTCTTTCTCTCCCTTCTTCTCTTCCCTTTCTTTCTTTCTTTCTTTCTTTCTTCCTCCTTCCCTCTCTCCCTCGCATCTCTTTTTCTTTCTACCTTTCTTTCTTTCTTTCTCCTTCCCTCCATCTTTTCCTTATTTCTACATTCTTTCCTCCCTTTCTCACACCCTTCTTCCTTCCCTTCCTCCTCTATCCTTTCTTCTTCTCTCCCTCCTTCCTTTTTTCTTTCCTATCTTTTTATCTGTCTTTCTCTCTGTCTGTCTGTCTGTCTCTCTCTCTCTTTTTTTGCCAGTCCTGGGCTTGAGCTCAGGGCCTGAGCCCTGTCCTTGGACTTTCTCAAGGCTAGAGCTCTACCACTTGAGCCTCAGCACCATTTCCGGCTTTTGTCTATGTATGTGGTACCAAGGAATCGAACCCCGGTCTTCATGCATGCTAGGCAAGCACTTTAACCACTAGGCCAAACTCCCGGCCTGTCTGTCTGTCTGTCTGTCTGTCTGTCTGTCTGTCTCTCTCTCTCTCTCTCTCTCTCTCACACACACACACACACACACACACACACACACCCCAGTACTATACTGGGGCTGGAACTTGGGCTCTTAAACTTTCTCTTAGCTTTTTGCTCAAGGCTGGTGCTCTGCTACTTGAGCCACAAGTCTACTTCTGGTGTTTTGCTGGTTAATTAGAGATAAAAGTCTGAGGAATTTTTCTGACCCTAACATTTTACCATGATCCTCAGATCTCAGCCTCTTGAGTAGCTAGGACTACAGATATGATCCGCCAGCACCCATTTCAGTTTGGTTTTGAAATGAGACATTTTACAATCATACCTCCCAATGCAGGGCTTTAATATATTTCTAACAAGTTTCCTGTGTGCTACTCTTTTCCCTGTGTGCAACGTTTAACTAAGAGCCAGGCATTTTTCAGGCAAGAAAACTAAAATCCAAAGGTATTAAAGGGCTTACCTAAGACCACACACCTAAGTTACGTTTCAGTTTTTCAATGGATAGTTTCCCTGTGTTCAAAAGTAATAACATCCAGAAGCATCTTGTCTAAGTCTCCCTTCTAGCTTCCATTTCCTTGACATGAGGTCTTCCTACATGTGGGAAAGCATGTCAGGTATTTCCACACAGCTGGACTTGTAGCCAGCTGAATTCTCTTTCCAGTGATTGTAGATGTGGATTATTAAAGGAAAAGTACATGTCCTGGTGTAGGGCTTGTGGGACATCTGCGTGCATTCAGGCAGGATCCTGAACCCACGCAGTATTACTCACACAGGCTTATCCACGCGGCTCAGGTGGGTAAGTCTGTAGTTCCCAGGCATTCGCAGGTGACCTGGGCGTAGTCCACAGATAGATGTCAAGAATGGAGTAGGGTTTCAGAGCTGGATGCAAAGTCCTTGCTCTTCTGTTTTTATTCATATGACCTACGGGTCACCACTTAGTCCCCTTGAGTGTCCATTTCTTCAGCCTTGGCCTGAGGACAGAGAGTATCTTATTCAGCCTACTGGCCTGTAAGGAATTGATTGGCCTTTAGTTAATTGGCTGGCTCCCACTCCATACTGCTACCTGATTTATATTTCTAAAATGTCACTCTATTAAGAATTTTCCAGAGAGCCTCACCACCTGACTCTGCCTCTTGAACCTCAGACCTTCAATGTGATGTAAGAACCACACGTCATTCTCCAGCTTCACCTCGCCTACTGAAATCTTCCATGGAATGTGTGTACCAGATTTCCTACTTCCTCCTGCTTCTCCCGTATATCAAACTTAAGTCCCTGCTGCCATCAGAGCCCTGATTAGCATTTCTCTTGTTATTGATTAGCATCCTCCTGTTATTGCTCCCAACAAACTCTCAGAAGTATATATACAGGGCTCTGTGGCATCCGAATACTCTATTTCTCTTTCTGAAAGGTTTCTTTTGTGTATTTTGCATTGTTCTAGCTATTTTGTCATGGTCTCATCTGCTATTACATTCTAAGTTCCATAAGGATGGGGCCCAGGATTTGGTAAGGATACACAATTGTACCCACAGAGGTGGCCACGCTCCTCCATTTTATTAGTTGCCAGACTGATTGCTTTCAACAAATTCATTAACCTGTTGGCATAGTTCTTTCATCTCTTAAAGTGAATCTCAATAGCTGGTCACTGGTAGTTTATGTCCATAATCCTAGCTATTCAGGTGACTGAGCTCTAAGGATCATGGTTCAAAGCCAGCTGGTAAGGAAAGTCTGTGAGAGTCTTACCTCCAATTAAACACCAAAAGAGCTAGAAGTGGAGCTGTGGCTCAAGTAGTAGGGCACTAGCTTTGAGCAAAAAAAGCTCAGGAATAGAGCCTAGGCCCTAAGTTCAAGCCCCAGGAACACACCCACACACCCACTCCCAATCCCCTGTACAAAAGATTGTATATCCATAATACCTAACCTGTAGTTACTGAGAACTTGCATATCAAAGTGTCTAATATGGTGTTCAGCAAGTAGGGAGAGTTCATCTCAGTAAAACTGAATGGATTAGAGCTGACTAATCTCAGCACAACTCAGACATTCATTCTAGTTATGTTCATGACTGGACCCAAGCCTAGATTTTTCAATGTGTGTCAGGCTTTTAAACTTTTCTCTTTTGGTTATATGTATATCCGTGCTAGGTTTTATCAGAATATGCCATATGCAGCCCTCTTGAAATCAACAAATATTTTGTTTACCTAAGTTGCAATGAGTATAAAATAATAAGTAACAATGGTTACTTATTAAAAAGTAACAATGGCATGTTCAAAATAGATAAATAAACCAAAGTATTGCTTTACAGTTAAACCTGGGTTAGAACCCATGTTGGTCCTTTCTACTTGCTTTGCTTCTTTGAATTGAAATAACAATAATTAGAGGAAGAAATAGGAAAATGTTTGCAGAAATAGGTATGCATAGAAAAGTTTCTGTAGCACTTAACATTTAACAATAGCCTAACAGTATTATAGTTGAGAGAATGCCTGCTCCCAATAGCCCTCCTTTTTCCATATATTGTTTATTATAATTAATAGAAGGGTTACATTATATTCACCAGATAGAGAGTGCATTACTTCACATACATTGATACCCTTTCTCATGTCTTGGTCCCCATTTCCCTCTCCCCACCCCCGCCCCTCATCTTGTTTTTCCCGCTTCCCTATCCACTTTCAAATAACCAAATTCCCATATATATAATATATCAGATAACAAGGTGAAATACTGTAACAATATGAGATAACCAAGGGACAGCAAAAGAGATGAGAGATAATATAGTACATTGAGGACAACAATCACTCATTAAATGGCTTTTGTTTCTATATCCTGGAGGTCCTTTCGTTTACCATCATACTATATGGCCTTATGCATCTAGGTTTTGTTCTATTGTAAATCTCTGCTAGGAGAGCCCAAGGTTTCTACTGATTATGACAAATGAGTAGCCCTCCTTTAAAAAAAAAATGTTGAGGGCCGGGAGTTTGGCCTAGTGGTTAAAGTGCTTGCCTAGCATGCATGAAGACCCGGGTTCGGTTCCTCGGTACCATATATAGAAAAAAGCCTGAAGTGGTGCTGAGGCTCAAGTGGTAGAGCTCTGGCCTTGAGAAAGTCCAAGGACAGTGCTCAGGCCCTGAGCTCAAGCCCAGGACTGGCAAAAAAAAAATGTTGAACAGATATGTTTATATTTGTTTGGTTGGTTTGGTTGGTCTGGTTTGCCTGTTAGAAATTTTTTGTAACAACTTTTTTTGTTATCTTTAAGTAGTTCTACAAAGGGATTTCAATTAGGCATGTCAGTTTCTGAGTTCAACAAGTTCTGTTCCATGATGCCCCTTCATCTTTCCACCCAGCTCTCCCTGCACCTCTCTCAGCCCCATTCTCACGTGAGTGCACTGAATGTCATGACTGCATTCACCCGCCTTTCTCTACTCCATTCCTTTGCCTTCCCTTCCCTCCTAGTGTTCGTTTTGCAAAGGAGTTACACCCTTGCAATAATCTTCCCCTGACATATATGTAGACATTTGTGTGTATGGACATATATCTGTGTATATGTTATATACAAATGTATGTATATGTTTATGGTAATGGGCTTGTTTAATAGTTGCTGCTACAGAGCTATAAATTTTTGTCCTTATTAATGAAATTTAAAGGCACCGGTAGAGCTGCTGAAGTATAGCTCTCTGGAAGAGCATTTACTTCACATGCATGAGGCTCCTGGTTTCAATCCTCAGCACCACAAAAAGAAGAGAAAAAAAGACAGGAGAAAGAGGGAAGGAAGGAAGGAAGGAAGGAAGGAAGGAAGGAAGGAAGGAAGGAAGGAAGGAAGGAAGGAAGGAAGGAAGGAGGGAAGGAGGGAGGGAAGGAAGGAAGGAAGGAAGGAAGGAAGGAAGGAAGGAAGGAAGGAAGGAAGGAAAATGTTCAATGAGGGGTCAGGAGTTTGGCCTAGTGGTAGAGTGCTTGCCTAACATGCATGAAGATCTGGGTTCGATTTTTTGGTACCATATACAATGAATAAGCCGGAAGTGGTAGAGCTCTAACCTTGAGAAAGCCCAAGGACAGTGCTCAGGCTCTGAGTTCAAGCACCAGAAGTGGCAAAAAAAAAAAAAAATCAATAAACCATGTTACTATTTAGCTTAAACTTTGGGAAAACCAATTTTTTTTTTTGAGTTTTTTGAGACAGTCTCAAAGCCCAGGCTTGCTTTGAACTTTAGCTTTATCTACTTCAGTCTCTCTGGTGCAAGGATTGCAGACACGTGCTACCATACCTGGCTAACAAAAAAAAAATGTTTAACTAGATATTAAATGTTACTGATATAACTGAAGGTAATTGTATACGTTAGACGAAGGGCAAGCACAGTTGAGTGCCAATGACAGTGGGTGCTGAGGGGTGGAAAAGGGTTTCTAACAGAAAAACAGAAAATGGGGCAAACCTTGTTTTAATCAGGGAGGATATGGAAAGAAAATTAAGCCTATATTAAAACCTATTCTTCCAGACCACCAATAACATTTTTGCCTAGTCCCAAGAGATATGGCAAGACAATGGTCCCAGGGACCTCAGTACCAGAATGTAGTTGTTCACTGGTTAGTTGTGCACAAGAAGCCAGTGTTAAAAGCTGCTGTTGCCTCCTTGGGAAAAAAAAATAATATATATATATGTATATATGTATATAGGGGAGGGGAAACCTTGGCGTTCTGAGGTCAGTACGTGTGCAATTTTCTCTTTTTCTGGCTGTGGGTCTTTGTTGCTAAAAATATTATTTTGTGTGTGTGAAATTGTTCTGAGTTACTTTAAGCTTCGTGTGGTCCTATTTGCTTATTCTCAAATCTCAAACCGTAACAAAATTATGAAACATCTTGCATTCTTAAACGTGGACAAAATTGTATTTTGTTTGCAGAAATAAAACAGCAGGCCAAGTAATATCTTTGGAAACAATGATCTCATTTTATGTGGGAAAAAAATGTTCATTTTTTTAAATCATGAACTAGAGTAAGGAATGCTTCCAGGACAAAGTGGCGGCAGCAGCCACTGTGCTCCGTCGTGCTCTTTCTTGGATGATTTACTCAGTGTAAAACATCTTTTTAAGGTTCAAATCTTGTAAGGGCACTTTGAGATTTAAGTCACAAGCCTAGAAGGAAGTGATACTTGATTTTTATGCATCTTAAACATTGACCATTCAGATCAGCTTCCAGTCAGAGTCACACAGATATGAACTCTGGGTCTGCTCCTTGCTAACTCAGTAATCTTGAGGAATTTTAATGTCATGAAGCCTACCTTTTAGTCTGTAATATGATTATTGTATCAGTTTTCATTAGCTAAGGTGCATTCTTTCCCATTTTAATAGCTGGGATACCAGTATCTTAGAAAGGCTAGGGATATTTTAACTTCTTTAGTAACATATCTGGCTTTCTTATGAATTCACAATTAGTTGTGTAAATTCTAATCCATGTCATATAAGATAAATAACATGCCTCATACAATTGTTTTGAACTGGAAATAAAATCATGACATAAAATACGATGCCATGTACCTGACCCACAAAAGACTGTCAGTAAAGAATTCTACTTGTGTTACATAGAGTATGTGTTCTACAAACATTGTCATTTTAGTCACAAATTTAGGTTTGCCAATAATGTCCTTGTGTGTCAGCACCCTTGCGTTGGAGCAGCCTGTCTACTGAGTCATTCATCAAATTTCCTCTAATTTTTCTGGCAGCAAGAGATTGGTTCTAATGGCTTCACTATGAAATATGGCTAAAAGAAATGCTTGATGAAAGTCCACAATGAGAGTCAATTGAGTTGTCTGTGGACAAAAAAAAGGGGGGGATAAACAGTGATCTAAATGTGTCTAGAGACACATGAAGGGATTACAAAATGCAAAGGGCCAGCCCAGGGTCTGGAGTCTAGGGACAAACTGCCTGAGTTCCAATTATTCATTTTCCCCTTGCAAGCTGTGTGAGTCTCAACCTAGACAAACTTCGTGTGTGTGTGTGTGTGTGTGTGTGTGTGTGTGTGTGTGCCAGAAGTGTGGCTTTAACCCAGGGCTCTGTTAGCCTGGGTAGTCTCTGTTAGCTTGTTTTTCCTCAAGGCTGGTGTTCTACCACTTGAGCCACACCTTCATTACTGGCTTTTTGCTAGTTAACTGGAGGTAATTCTCATGGACCAGGGAGCTGGTGGCTCATGCCTGTAAACCTAGCTACTCAGAAGACAAAGATCTGAGGATTATAGTTCAAAGCCATTCAGGGCAAGAAAGTCTACAAGACTCATCTTCAATTAGACACCAGAAAACTGGAAGTAGAGCTGTGACTCAAAGTAGTAGAGCATTAGCCTTGATCAAAAAAAGCTCAAGACAGTGCCCAGGCCCTGAGTTCAAGCCCTACAACTAAAAAAAAAAAATCTCATAGATTTAACTGCCCAGGGTAGATTCAAACATAGAATCCTTAGATCTCAGCTTCCTGAGTAGCTGGGATTACAGATGTGCGCCTCCAACATCTGGCAAGAAAAAAGAAACTGTTTTCTTCCAAAGATTTCTTTATTGAGATTGAGTAATTACATATATTTCCCAGTGTGGTGGCATAGTTATACTTAGCTAAAGTCACATACACAATGTTAACATTCACATGATTAAACATCATCATGCTAATCTACAAAGCTTATGAATAATGAAAAATACAAAGACCTCAAGAAAAAAGTGTAACTCTGCAAACATTATCAATAAAACTATTTCTCCCGGATTGAGTGATATGTACATTTCTTTCCTTTTGCTTATTATCAGCTGTTCCCTTTTTCTCTCTCATTCCTTCCTTCCTATCACTACCAGACAAACTTCTTAATCTTTCCATAAGCTCTACTTCTTTCGGGGATGATTGTACACAAAGTACTTAAAGCACTTGTACACAAAAGGCACACTGTGTGTGTTCAAGGTCCCTAAAAAGGTCCAAGTTTTGTGGAGTTGTGTGTGATAAAGTTGTCCCTGTGGTCAAGGGACTATTCAAATAAATGTACTTTTTAGGCAGTTGACTGTAAAAGTTTTATACCTCATGTAATGTATAGATCATGAAACCGTGTCTTTGAGATGGTTACAATCATATAGCTGACAAAACTGGTCATTTTTTTAACAGTATCTATAGGATGAAAAAGTAAATACTAGATAAATCTAAATTATTCTATCTGTGGAGTAGCTAGTTATTAACTAAAATTCAATGTACTATTGCTCTCCTGTACCCAAGAAACAGCCATGTGACTTAAGAGTTTTAGAAGGGCCTTCATTATCATTTGCCCACTTGTGACTGGTGTTGTTCTGTTGGATTGTCTGTTTGAAGGCTGTACTCATAGTCATTGTGCCAAAAATTACTATGACCTTCAAGTTTGTATCCCTAAGCACCGAACTCTAGTGTAGCTTTTTACTTCCTCATCACACCTCTCATGTATGAAATCTCGTGTATGAAGCCAAAATGAAGTCAAGCCCGCCTATAGTTAATCATTATTTTTCAAGTACTAATTATGTGGTAAATCACCTGAGTAATTATCATCAGGATTATTTTTTTCATAATGAAAGCACAGTTTTAGCTTTTCACTTCTCTCTTGTATGTGTTTTTTCTCTCTCTCTTCAATATCAATATAAAGAAACTAGAAAACGGTGTGTTGAAAAATTGATGTCTAAACAATTAGGCTCTAGGATCCAATTCTGTCACTAACTAAATGCCAAATCTTCAGCAACTTTATGTTGTAAGAGGTAGATGGACCTCTTTTTTTTTTCTTTTTGGCCAGTCCTGGGCTTGAACTCAGGGCCTGGGCACTGTCCTTGGACTTTCTCAAGGCTAGAGCTCTACCACTTGAGCCACAGCACCACTTCTGGCTTTTTTCTATGTATGTGGTACCGAGGAATCGAGCCCTGGTCTTCGTGCATGCCAGGCAAGCACTCTACCACTAGGCCAAACTCCTGGCCCCAGATGGACCTCTTTTATCCTAGAACTCTGACAACTAATTCATGTTTTCCATTGTCACCCTGATAAGCAAACAAGGGCCTGAAAGTAGCCTTTTAGGAGCCAGTCCTGGGCATGTGAAACTGCTAGCCAGTCCCATTGGTAACATCCAATCCTAAGACCTCTACTAAATTACTAGGGTGTCTGGGCAATGTGAACTCCCTCAGTAGTCAGAGGAAAATAGTGTGGTGGAAGGTATTTTCTCCGTCTCAGCAGTTTATTGGCTATGTACTTCCAGGCAATTTCTCTGAACTTCCTTTTCCCATTTTGCTAAAGAAAGCTAGTAATGCCAGCGTGGCATAGCTGCTTTCTGTGATCAGTCACTCTGGGAAGGAATGTAAAACACTTAGCATATTTGAAGGACTTCATAAAATTATTATCACTATGAGAGTGTCTTCCTGAAATGCACACATACACACATTTTGAGTTGGAAGCACTTAGGTGCTTTTAGTTCTCTTTGCTGACCATTAGCTCATACCAGCCTTTCTAAAGTGCAGGGCTTAAAGCAGACAAGACTCCTGGCCCTGAGACATGGCTGTAGCATCATATGATAACAGGAGAGGAAAGAGAAATGAAGCCACGATAGGACTGTGAATGGACTCAGGTCCTCCAGCAGTCTCAGAGGAAAGGATTTCAGGGACTTGCATTATAAGTGGTGGGGATCCAGGAAAGAATGGCCACTCGTGTGAATTTATGCTTACAAGAAATACCCAGAGGCCAGGTGAGGTGGCTCACTCCTATAATCCTAGCTACTCAGGAGACTCAGAGCTGAGGATCTCAGTTCAAAGCCAGCCAGGGCACTAAAATGTCCATGAGACTGACTCATCTCCAATTAATCACCAGAAAATCAGAAGTGGTGCTGTGGCTAAAGGAATAGGGCAGTAGCCTTGAACTAAAGAGCTCAGGGACAAAGCCCTTGAGCTAAAGAGCTCAGGGACAAAGCCCATGAGCGCCAAAAAAAAAAGAAAGAAAGACATACCCAGGGGCAGAGACTCATGTAATCCTAGCTCCAATTAACCAGTGAAAGTGGTCAATGCATATTCTACACAATCAAGCAAATTGAGAAAAGTGGTGGGGTCAGGAGGGATGGGAGAGAATTGTATTCACAAACTGCTTTGTTGAACAGCAATTTTTTTTATATAACTAGTTAAAAATGAAAAAAAAATTTTTTTTAAGAAAAGCTGTCAGACTGGGAGTTTGGCTTAGTGTTAGAGTGCTTGCCTCACATGCACGAAGACTTGGGTTCGATTCCTTGGTACCACATACATAGAAAAGCCAGGAATGGTGCTGTGGCTCAAGTGGCAGAGTGCTAACCTTGAATAAAAAAGACCAAGGACCGTGCTCAAGCCCTGAGTTCAAACCCCAAGACTGGCAAAGAAAAAAAAAGCTGTCAGTGTAACTGTAGCTCAAGTGTCAGAGCACCTTAAGCATAAAACCCCAAGGAAGGACATGAGGCACTGAGTTCAACCCCAGAACCAACCAGCGCAGAGACAGAAAAGGGGGATGGGAGAGAGAGAGAGAGAGAGAGAGTGAGAGAGAGAGAGAGAGAGAGAGAGAGAGAGAGAGAGAGAGAGAGAGAGAGAGAGAGAGAGAGCGCTTAAAGGAGCCAAGTCCAGAATGGCAATTTGTAATTAGATAGTGAATGGAGCAAACACCACTTGGGGCTTTCAGAACCATAACCTCATTTTATTCTCACAAGAATCCTTAGATAAGAATCATTAGCTCCCTGCCTGCAAGAAGGTTAAATGGTTAAAATAACCCGCCCAAATGGAAACCGGTGAGAAGTGGCAGAGCTATGACTGGGGCTACCAACCCATCACATTTTGGGGAGATTCTCAGTTGTGCTAAGTACCAGAAGAGCTCAGGGAATGAGACGTAGATTCTCATCTTCTCAGACCAATTTGCTCTGCTCACTTCCCATGTGACCAAAAGCTCCATGTGGTCCACTTAGGATGCTCTATATGTGTAGTGAGCCTCTTCCAAACACATGCAAGTAAACTCTGTATTGTTTGCCAATTAATTGCGTTGAGGTAGGTGATAAGTATTGTGAGAGAGTTTCCAACCAACATACATGTGGGATCACACATAGAGGCCAGAATGGTTCTATTGTTGTTTTGGTTTGGGTTGTTGCTATTTGTTCTGGGGTGTGTGTGTGTGTGTGTGTGTGTGTGTGTGTGTGTGTGTGTGTGTGTGTGTATGTGTATGTACTGGTTCCTTATCTCAGAGCCTGGACACCTTAGTGTTTTCATTCAATACTAGCACTCTACCCCTTGAGCCACAACTCCACTTCCCCCTTTTTACGGGTTAATTGGAAATTAGAGTCTCACACACTTTCCTACTCAGTCTGGCTTTGAACCTCTATCTTTAGATCTCAGCTACCTGCATAACTAGGATTGCAGGCATGAGCCACCAGAACACAGTCTAAGAAAATGGTTTCTATTAAGGTATTTGAATGGAGAAAGCTAATCGAACCAAGGCCACAGACTCATGACTTCACAATTTGACAGTGGCCTCACCCTGTGCACCAAAAACATGGTCCAGACGAAGTCTTGATCCCTCCATAGCCACAGTCTTGCAATATGGTGGGAACTTGTCCCACACGACCACCCATGAAATGAACTCTGAATCCCAAGCCATGAAATGCCCTCAGGGTGTCTAAGTATATTCAAACAAACCAAGGGATTTGGAGCTTAGTGTTTTACAGGAACGGAATTAAAACAGCATTGTGTCTGCAGCCTCAGGACTGACACAAATATAAGATTAGCTTTTTGCGATCTGTCAAAATACATTTTCTTGGACTTGTGAGCAGCTAAAACTCCAGTTTATGTTTCAGATTCTGCCCCTTGTCTAATGCATGTTAGACTTCTACCTAATGATTAAGTAAGTATAAGAAATAATAACCAGCGGTTCACATCTGTAAACCTACATACTCTAAGTTAAAGAAAGATCTGAGGATCATAGTTTGAAGCCAGTGTAAGTCAGGAAAGTCGCTGAGACTCTAATCTCTAATTAACTAACAAAAAGCCAGAAGTAGAACTGTGGTTCAAATTGGTAGAGCACAAGCCAGTACTTGGGGCCTGAGTACTGGCACAAAAATATGAGAAAAGAGAGAGGGAAAGGAAACAAATGAAAGAAGGAAGGAAAAGGAAAAGAAGGCAGTAAAAGAAAAAGAAAGAAAGGGGGCTGGGAGTTTTGCCTAGTGGTAGAGTGCTTGCTTAGCATGCACGAAGACCCAGATTCGATTCCTTGGTACCACATATATAGAAGAAAAAGCTGGAAGTGGTGCTGTGGCTCAAGTGGTAGAGCACTAGCGTTGAGAAAGCTCAGGCCCTGAGCTCAAACCCAGGACTGGCAAAAAAGAAGGTGAGAGAGAGAGAGAGAGAGAGAGAGAGAGAGAGAGAGAGAGAGAGAGAGAGAGAGAGAGAGAGAGAGAGAGAGAGAGAGAGAGATCACAATTCAAAGCCAGCCTGGGCACAAAAGTCCATGAGACTCTGATCTCCAATTAACCACCAGAAGACTGGAAGTGGTGCTGTGGCTCAACTGGTAAGCACTAGCACTGAGCTGAAGAGGTGCCCAGGTCCAGAGTTCAAGCCTCATGACCAACAAGAGAGAGAGAGAGAGACAGAGTGAGAGAGATGCAAAACATACTAAATGCAAAAGATACTAGAATAATCTACTGGTTAACTATATGAGCTTCACAGCCAGAGTGGCTTTGTCAGAATCCAGACTATAGCATGCACACGCTAACCTTGGGCAAGTTACTTCTATGTGCCTCAGTTTCCTATGTCAAATAGGGAAGTTAATGGTACTACCTCCTAAGCTTATTTCAGATATTGAATGACTTAATATATGTAAAATACATATAAGGAAAACTACCTGACAACTGGAAAGATTAATAGTTTTTAGCAAGGACCTTCAGAGTTGGGAAAAGGGTCTTGAGGCAGGAAAGAGCCAAGTTTACAGCCATGGCCACTGCACAATGAAATGTAGATCTCACATGAGGTAGTTGGGTTCAAGCTACAGCTTAATAGTGCTGCTGCTGGCTTGAACCCTGCCCCTAACACCACTGTGAAAAGGAATGGTTCACATAACCTAATTCCTAAATGCAACGTGGGCTCTTTTCCTAGTTAGGAAATATCTTCAGTAATGTTTCCATTCTCCCAGTTCTTATGTCATTTTGGTCACTGGTCAAGGAAATGTGTATGTGGAGCACAATGGCTCATACTTATAATCCTAGAAATCCAGGGGACCACAGTCCACGGCTAGCTGTGGCAAAAAGTTAGTAAAACTCATCTCAATAGCCAGTCTGGCATGGTGGCTCACATCTGTGATCCTAGTTACTTGAGAGGCATTGGTAAGAGGCTTAAGATCTGAGGCTTGCCCTTAACAAAAACTAGACTCATTTTCTGAAAAGAAAAAAGGGCTCCTCTCATGGCTCAAGTGGTAGAGCACTTGCTAGGCCCTAAATTCAAACTCCAGTACTGTCCGGAAAAAAGTCTGGCTTTATAGGCCACGAGTCTGGCCTAGTGGTAGAATGCTTGCTTAGCATGCACAAAGACCTGGGCTCAATTCCTTGGTACCACATACATAGCAAAAAGCTGGAAGTGGCGCTGTGGCTAAAGTGGCAGAGCTCTAGCTTTGAGAAAACCCAAGGACAGTGCTAAGGCCTTGAGTTCAAACCCCAGGACTAGCAAAAAAAAAGTCTGGATATGGCATAATCTCAGGGGAAAAAAAGCATATTCTATAACGAATTACAATAATTTTTTATTCCTAGGCATTAGGTGATGTTTTCCCCCCAAAGATGCCAAAATTGAATTGTCTTTATTGATTACTAATTATAAAAATTAATAGGGCCGGGAGTTTGGCCTAGTGGTAGTGTGCTTGCCTAACATGCACGAAGACCCGGGTTCAATTCCTTGGTACCACATACATAGAAAAAAGCTGGAAATGGTGCTGAGGCTCAAGTGGTAGAGTTCTAGCCTTGAGAAAGTCCAAGGACAGTGCTCAGACCCTGAGCTCAAGCCCAGGACTGGCACACACACAAAAAAATTAATGGCTCTAATGTGGGCAAAAAATGAATGTTTCTGAGGTATCTCTATCTTCCAAGTGGGATCAGCAAAACCAAATATTCTCTTGTCAAAGGAGGCCTTTCCCAAACAAGCAGCCCCTTCATTCTAACCACATGCACATTTCAGAGAAATGCAAACCAGATGCTTATACTCCACTGACACACAAATCATTGCAATTTCTCATAGAAGGGTTTCTGATTATTATGGAACTTCAAGCTACCAAAGAATATTTTTCTAAGGCTAACGGCCTTAGCAAATAGCTATATTAAATAGCATTCGGACATGAAAAGTCTAACTTTAGTCAGTTGGCAGTTTTGACCTTAGGATTTCACAGGTTCAAACTAAGTGTGTGTGTGTGTGTGTCTGTGTGTCTGTGTGTCTGTGTGTCTGTGTGTATGTGTGTGTTGGTCCTTAGTTTTGAACTCAGGGCTTGGGTGGTATTCCTGATATTTTTGCTCACAGCTAGCACTCTACCAGTCAAGTCACATCTGCATTTGCAGCTTTTTGGTGTTTAGAAATAAAACTGTTTTGTGGGCTTTCCTGCCCAAATTGGCTTTGAACCGTGATCCTAAGATGTTAGCCTCCTGAGTAGCTAGGATTGCGGAGGTAAGCACATAGCTGAGACTGAATTAATTTTAATCTGTTAATCAATTTGTTTCCAATCTTCCATGGATATTTCAAAGAAATCCAGAATATACAGAGACTTGAACTTTGTGTGAATAGATTACATTAGAATGTCAATTGGCAAAATCAACAAGCATCCTTTCTATTCTTTCCTGAGAAACTAAGTGATTTGTATCCCATCATCAAGTTGCTTGGAGAAGGAATCCTACTTTTTCTTTTTTCTTGTTCTTTTTTCTTTTTCTCTTTTCTCTTTCTTTCTTTCTTTCTTTCTTTCTTTCTTTCTTTCTTTCTTTCTTTCTTTCTTTCTTTCTTTCATTTTGTTTTCCCAGTCAGCGGGCTTGAGCTTAGGGCCTAAGCACTGTCCTTGGGTTTTCTCAAGACTAGAGCTCTACCACTTGAGCCACAACACCACTTCTGGCTTTTTCTATGTGTGTGGTACTGAGGAATCAAACTTGGGTCTTCGTGCATGGTAAGCAAGCACTCTACCACTAGGCCAAACTCCCAGCCTTCCTTCCTTCCTTCTTTCTTGCGCGTGTGTGTGTGGGGGGGGTGTGGATGTGGGTGTGGGTGTGGGTATGTGATTACTAGAGCTTGAACTCAGTGCTAAGGCTCTACCACTTGAGCTACTATTCTACTGGCTTTGCGGTGACTAATTGGAGTTAAGTCGCAATGACATTTCTGTTGAGATTGGCTTCAAACCATGGTCCTCAGATCTCAGCTCCCTGAGTAGCTAAGGATTCCAAAGTGAGTCACCAGTGTCTGGCTATATTTATTTTTTTATTTATTCATTTTGAGTGCTGAGGAGTAAACCCGAGTGCTCACACATGTTAGGAAAGTGCCTTGAGAGAAAAAGCTAAGGGACAGCGCTCAGGCCTTGAGTGCAAACTCCATTGCTGTGTGGTTGTATTTCTTTTGCAATGCTAGCAGAAGTCATGCTTCCATTTATATTAGAACTTTAATTAGGCTTACTAATACCCTTTTATAGTAAAGCAGTACACCCCTGGAATCCTGTAGCTCTTCCCCCACTTGATTCTAAAGGTGGCCAGTGTCTGCTTTAAATTTTAAGGGAGCCATGTACGGCGGCTCACATCTGTAATCCTAGCCACTCAGGAGGCTGAGATCTGAGGATTGAGATTCAAAGTCAACCTGGGAGCTAAAGAACATGAGATTCTTATCTCCAATTAATCACTAGAAAATGGGAAGGGGTAGGGCAGTAGCCTTGGGCTAAAAAGCTCAGAGACAGCACCCAGGCCCAGAATTCAAGCCCTATGACTGTCAAAAAAAAAAAAAAATTAAGGGAATGGAGGTTGTTTCCTTGGTCCACATAGGAGTGAGTAGTCTTACCGCAGATGGAGTGACTGAACACATCACAGTCAGAACTGGACGCTGGGGACTTTGTTTTCAGTGGACATGGGCATGAGCTCATATGCTAAGAGACCACCCCAAGATCGGCCTCGAATTATGAATCTGAAAGAAAATATCCACCTGATTATACCAGTGACAAAAGAAGTCAAATTTAGAGGCGAAAATCAAATCATATGCCTTGAATCAGGCTTATTTAAATCCTTCCAAGTTTTTAGTCAGACAGATTTTTCAAAGCAGGTAACAGCTACGCTCACATATGTGAAGTGCTATCTGATGTGAAATGTCAAATAGATGGCTTTAACAATTTTAACCATTTTCAGATCCAGAGTCCTAATTAGCCTGCGATTGTTGTTCATAATTATAAATGACTGTATATCCTAATTAATATGTCCCTGACCTCAATCATACAAGCCAAAAATAATGTGCTTTTACACACACTATGTATTCCATAATACCACATAGTTGACTTTATGCTGCATAAAGTAAGACATTAAATACAGATAATAAAACTAGAATCTATTTTACAAAGGAAACACTAAGCCACCCCTAGCCAGTAGAACACATCAATAACCCCAGCAATCAAGGCTACATGGGAAGACAATTTCTTAAAAACAAAAATCAAAACACAAGACACACACAGTAAAATAAAACAATACAATGTAACTTCTAAATTGTATTTCATCTGGAAACTTTACGTCTCTTAGATTTCCTAATCTAACCTTTAGAAGCCACTGTCCTCTCCTCAGCATTATCTGCACATCTGTTGGAAGACATAATCATTTCTCTTATTTCCTTCTACATTTACTTATATAAAAGAAGGGCCTTCAATCTTGCCATAGAATAACAGGGGGAAAAAAAAAAAGAGGATGAAACGAGTCTTTTTTTCCCCTTTCCACACTTGGCAAACTTGGATTTGAATATGAAGCCCTATCACATATCAATAAAGAATAATGATGACATTAATAATGACGATGATGATTATGATGAGTTAGTCATCGTAATTCTCTTCTTATTTAGAGGGTGAAAACCGAACCAAAATGGTTAAAAGCAAACCCAAATGATTAAAACCAAAACCAAACCAAAATGACTAAATGTCATTTTACCTGACACCCCTTCCTGGAAGAACAAATATTTGTAATGTTCATCCTCACCAGGAAGAAGCCACCTTAGCCCATTCAATAGCCAATTAGAAGAAATTGTCAATTAGCACACGTATGATAGGTAATACAAAAATCAAAAGCTTGCTCAAGCAAAGGAACAAAACCCTGAATAAATAAGCTTAACAGTCCATTGTTTGTGGAGAAAATGATGAAATTATCATCAAAATATTCTACCAATTGAGAATGAAGATAATTTTTAAATAGATTTTATTGGGAGACATCCACTTTAAAAAAAAAAACAAGTAAGTCTCTTCTAAGAATGGTATTAGTTTTTGTAAAGGGAATATCAGTATCTTCCCAATAAATGATATAAAATGATTTTGTATATGTCTTAGCAAACTAGGCAGTTGTGACTCTTTATACCAGCCCATCTTTGAGCGAATGTTTGTGCTGATAATTTATACGTTGACGCCTTGTCTACAGGGGGACAATTCTAATTATTCCAGAACTGGCCACACAGAAAGTGAATCATTCAAGTGCAAACATTCTTTTTATTTAAGAACAATAATTTTAGGGACATGCGTTGGCAGTAAATACTATCACCTATAGTTGGGGGTCTGGAAAAATAAAAAGCAATCTAAATATCAATCTGCAGATTACCAACCCTTGTTTAAATCATTGCCAATGTTCTGACACCAAAACTCTGAGTGAGATTATTTCCAGACTCAGAGATGGTAGCCAGGCCACGCTGGAAGGGGGGCAGAGTGAGGAGGGGGGAAATCTTCATTTGAACAGTGCATCCTTCAGACTATTCCCTGCTTTTATTGATTTGTTTTCTCCTGTCCCTTTTCTCCTTCTTTTGTTCCCTTATCATAGCTTCAGGTTATTACGTGCAAAGTATTGATGGAAATGGATGGTTTTGGTCGATGGAGAGCTAATGCATCCCTAATCCTGCTATTGTTACAGAGTTATGCTTTACTCTGGTGTCTGATGGGGGAAAAGGTGCAAAGCTGTTGATCCTACTTTTATTTGTCACAAACCCATCCATCAATCAAGCGCAGGCATGTCTGAATGCTGAATGACACGTGGGTCTCAGCTGAAAATTTTCGATAACGCTGTATTGTCAGGTCTCTCATATATATATATATATATATATATATATGAAATACATTTGACTGGAATAGATAAGCATACAACTACTAAAGACCTGAAGTGAGGGAGAGTGACATATTGGCACCAAAGGTTATATATCTTTGGTATTAATGATACTTAAGAATAAATAAAAGAAGCAGGTGGCGCTACAGTCAGACAGGCAGCATCCCTAAGGCTTGGTACTATTTCAGAATTACTGTTCTACTATTATTTGAATTTTCAAATATTAATCGGAGAATATTTCACAGTTGGCTACCCTGGTTAAAATGCAAGCCAGTTGCAGTTGGTGGAGGGTCTGTGTTTTCAACACAGACCATTCCTTTCTCTCATGTACAGTGGGCGAATCCTCTGGAATGTTTCTGTGTGTGTTACGACACTCCTAAGTTCACAATTGTGACTGAAAGCATTTAGGGGTGGGGATGCTTTAATGATTTTAAACTGGAAATACATATGCATGTCATTTTAATAGTGACTTAACTTACAATTACAGTCTGAAAAAAATGGTTTCTGTGTGTCTCTGTTATTCTCGTTACTAAATTAGGTACTTTAATACATTATGAAAGCCTGTCTTTTCAGTTATATACAATTTTCTATTCATAGGGATTTCAAGATAATTGCATTGGGAAATAGTGAAAACATTAAGAACAACATGAGTATAATATAATTTTAGGGGCAAAATTAATCAACAAATCAGAACATTTTTAAAAAACCATTTTATCCTCTTGTCATAACATTTTAGAAAAGACAAGTATTTTTTTTAATGACCTAAAAAAGCCCATCAAGAGAAGCAATAAAAAAGCTAGTCCTGAATTACAGGACATGAAGAGGAACGTTTTGTAGCCTTAAGTATTTCATGCTTTGAAAGTAAGTCATTTTTTCTCCATCTGTTCAGTAACTAGGGGCTAGGAAACTGCAAAAATCAATGTGGATGTGCTTTAGATTTGTTGGGTGAATTACATGTGCTTCGCTGCCCATTGTATCTGCCCTATATTCTATAGGAGATAGTTTTGATAGAACTGTCACATAATACATATACTCCCTATTGATTTCTGGAGATTTAACCGCACTTGAATTGAACTCCATAATAAAGCAAGATGAGCAAATGCAATTCCTTCATATCCCCAATTTCTGAATAATTCTTGAAATTCACTAAGTGATAGCACCTAGTGTGTGTGTGTGTGTGTGTGTGTGTGTGTGTGTGTGTGTCAATGCTGAGGATTGAACTCAGGGCCGAAGCACTATCCTTTAGCTTTCCAACTCAGTCTGGTACTCTACCACTTGAGCCACTACTTCATTTACAGCTTTTAAAGTTGACTAATTAGACATAAGAGTCTCATGGAAGAAAATCAAGAACTCAATTTAAAGGCATCATGGGCTTTTCTACTTGGACTTGCTTCAAACTTCAATGCTCATAGCTTAGTCTCCTGAGCAGCTAGAATTACAGACATGAGCCGCTAACACCCTGCTGGTGACACTCATGATGGGAAGCAAGATTTCTTGTTTTGTTTTTGTATGTTTTTCAAGCCCCAGGATTGGGGCTTAACTGAAAGCTTGGGGCCTGTCCCTGAACTTTTGTGCTGCTTGAATGCTCTATTACTTGAGCCACATTTCCATTTCTGGCTTTCTTTAGTGGTTAATGAATCTCACAGTCCTTTCTGCCCTGGCTAACTTTGGACCTTGATCATCAGATCTCAGCTCGGATTGCAGGTGTGAGCCAGCAGGACCTGGCTTTTGTTTTTGTTTTATTTGTGTGTTTTCTGATATAAAGGCTTGAACTCAGGGCCTTTCACACTCAATGCTCTCAACTTGGCTTAAGTGAAAAGAGCCAAGTTTTTTACTGGTTGGGTGGAAATTTTTAAAAGTCCTCAGGGATTTTCTGCCTGAGCTGGCTTTGAACCATGATCATCAAACCTTAGCCACTGGAAGTGGGGCAGTAGTCATGAGCTTCCAGGGCTCTTCCAGAAAAGCAAATTTGATTTCTCATGCCCTCACTTTTTACTTCTGTTTCTCTTGACAGGTTATCTTTTTTTTCAACTTTATTGTCAAGGCCAGTATAGAGGAGTTACAGTTACATTCACAAAGTAATGGGTACATTACTTCTTAAACATTGTTACCCCTTTCCATGTTTTTCCCCCACTTTCCTTCTCCCAACACCCTCCAGAGTTGTAAAATTCATTTCCAACATATTGTCTTATGGATAGCATTGTTACATTGGTTCACCCTGTGTCATTTGACTCATTGTTTTGTTTTTTCCCCTTCCTTTCCCTGATTCAAATAAACGAACAAATGTATATACAATATACCAGGTACCAAAGTCAGATACAGTAACAATAGGAGATAAACCTTAAAAGGGGGAAAAAAGGAGGAAAAAATAACTTCACATAGTACAGTAGAAATAGCAATCACAAAGATAAACCTCTTGTTTCCATATCTTGGAGTTTATTTCCCTTAGCCTCATCCTAAATGACCATATGCACATAGCTATTGAGCTATTATGATCCTCTGCTAGAGAATCCTAGACATATTCTAATTATTACAAAGGAAGGAAAGCATGGAGTCTCTGGTTTCTTTGGATCTGGCTCACTTCACTTAATAGAATTTTTTCCAAGTCTTTCCATTTCCTTACGAATGGGGCAATGTCATTCTTTCTGACAGCAGCATAGAATTCCATTGTATGTAAATACCACATTTTCTTCTACTGAGGGACAAATCAAAGAAAGTTTGGACAAATGGAATTGTATTAAACTGCCGAACTTCTGTATGACAAAGGACATAGCCATCAAAATAAACAGAAAGCAGGGCCAGGAGTTTGGCCTAGTGGTTAAAGTGCTTGCCTAGCATGCATGAAGACCCGAGTTCGATTCCTTGGTACCACATACATAGAAAAAAGCCGGAAGTGGTGCTGAGGCTCAAGTGGTAGAGCTCTAGCCTTGAGAAAATCCAAGGACAGTGCTCAGGCCCTGAGCTCAAGCCCAGGACTGGCAATCAATCAATCAATAAATAAATAAACAAACAAACAGAAAGCCCAGAGAGTGAGAGAAGATCTTCACGAGTCATACAACAGACAAGTGCCTCCTATTCAAAATATGCCTACAGCTCAGAATATTAAATCCCCCAAAAACAAATTCTCAAAGAAATAACCACCCCATTAAAAAGTGGACTGAAGACATAAAGAGACTTCTCTGAAGAGGAAATAAATAGGCCAATAGACACATGAAGAAATAAATACTCCACATCTCTGGCCATAAAAGAAATGAAAATCAAAGCCATTTCGACATGTTATCTTAACTAAAGATGATCTCTTTAAAATTTTGCTAATTCTAAGCTTGAAGGGATGACCTCAGGGACCTGGACACTGAGGCAAGAAGATTGTTGAACTCGAGGCCAGCCTGACCTACCTAATGAGAGCAATTCTGTCTGCAAAACCAAACAAACAGTTAATTCTAAAAGTTTTCCTAAAAGGGTGCACTGGCCAGCAAGTGGGAGACAGAGCCAACTTCCACACAATGACCTTTTGTTGACTCTTCTTTTGCTTTTCCAGTTTGCTTTGGTTTTTGCCTCATTTTGGAGTTATTTTTCAGCTTGCTCCCATTTTTAAAAAGTACATGAAGCCACATTAAGGATTTCAACAAGGATTCCAGGAGATGATGAGATCCCAAGGTGGCAGTGCCCAGCAAAGTGCCCCTACCCATCCCCACAGGAGGACTACAGCTTAGCCCAGCTTAGGAACAGACTCTCAGATGGCTCAACTAATTGTCTCTGCAGTTCTCGAACTAGGGAGAGAATGATAATCATGTTTTTCTGTGCCCCTAGGTTAGGAGTTTATTGAATCTGGGGTAGTACTTCCCAAATGGGTCACTGAGGACAAGATGGACTGAATAGTAAACACTCCGAATGTAAGAATCACCCAGGCACTGGTGGCTCACACCTGTATCCTAGCTACTAAAGGGGCTGAGATCTGAGGATCACAGTCCAGCCTGGGCACAAAAGTCTGTGAGAATCTTCTCACCGACTGGTCAACAAAAAGCCAAAAATGAAGCTGTGGCTCAGTGGGTAAAATGTCAGAGTGAGAAGTCCAAGCAAGAATATGAGGCCTTGAAGGGGGTTGGGGGAGAGAAACGGGGACAAAAACATGAGAAGGGGTATCAATGTGAGAGAAGTAATACACTGTAATGCACCTACTACTTGAAGAATGCAACTGTAAACCCTCTACACATTATCCTGACAATAGCATTTAAAAAAAAAAAGAATATGAGTTCTTGAGTTTAAACTTCAGTGCTAGTTTGTACATGTGGGCCCTTGTGAACACTCACTCACATGCACAAACACATACTAAAAAAAAATATGCCAATATAACAGACCTGGTGACAGTGGCACATATGTTTATTTCAGCAGTTGTGAGGTTGAGGCCAGAGGATCAAGAGTTTAAAGCTCGCCTGGGCTACATAGTAAACCTGGACTCAAAAATAAAATAGCGGGGCTTTGAAGGTTCACACCTATAATCTTAGCTACTCAGGAGGCTGAAATCTGAAGAATACAGTTCAAAACCAGACTAGGCAGGAAAGGCCACAAGACCCATACCTCCAAGTAACGACTAGAAAACTGGAAGTGGTGTGTGTGACTCAAAATGATCGAGTCTCAGCCTTAAGGGAAAGAGCTCAAGGACAAAACCCAGGCCCCAAGTACAAACCACACGAAGGACAAAAATCAAAGTAAATAAATAAAAAATGGATAAAACTAAAAATAAATAGAAAACTATGAATAAAATTCCATTTACAAGTTGCCTTTGACACTTTTCAATACTGTTTAGTATATGATGCATACATTATTTAAAAGACAAATTAGCAAAGTGATTTGTAATGATATTTTAATATGACTTATTCCACATTAGCAACTCTATTCCAAACCTCTTTTAATTCAAGAGAAATGGTTGAGAGAATCTAGTCTTTAGAAGTGTCCAAATCAAGTGTGTGTATATGTGTGTGTGTGTACATATGTGTATATTCATGCATACAAAAGCCATTTGACTTTGGGAATATTTATCATAATAAATAAATTCATTCAACCCTGTTTTTAGAAGGCTCTTTGTCTTAAATCTGCTTATGAAGGAAAATGTACAGTATTTGTCTGAATTTGGCATGTTTCACTTAACATGATGATCTATATTTCCATCCATTTTTCTATAAACAGCACCACTTCGTTCTTCTTGATAGGTGAGTCACACTCCATTGTGTGCAGTTTTTTAGCCACACATCAGTTGATGAGCACCTATGCTGATTCAGTAATTGGAATTGTGAATTGTGCTACACTAAACATGGCTGTGCAGTTACTCCTGAACACGGGCATACTCCTCTTCTTGTTTTTGTTTTTGTTTTTGTTTGGGGGGGTGAGGACTTGAACTCAGCCTGGGCGCCATCCCTATGCTCTTCAGCTCAAGACCACCCTACCCTTGAGCCAAGCCTCGCTTCCCGCTTCCCGTTTTTCTAGAGGTTAATTGGAGATAAGAGCCTCAGGTCCTTTTGTGCCCAGGCTGGCTTTGAAAATTGATCCTCAGATCTCAGCCTCCTGAAAAGATAGGATTACAGGAGTGAGCCACCATAGTGTCAGTGTTAATTTAGATTTGGATGCTGGACATTCTGACTGGGGTGAGACAGAGTCTAAGTGCACTTTTGATTTGCATCTCCTTTATAGCAAAGATGGAAAAAAAATTTTGCATGTGTTTATTAGTAATTTGTCCTTCTTTTGAGAATTGTTCAGTTTAGTTGCTCATTTATTAGGTTATTTTTTCTTGGCTATTTTAATTTTTTTCCTTTTTTTCTTTTTTGCCAGTCCTGGGGTTTGAACTCAGGGTATGAGCACTGTCCTTGGACTTTCTCAAGACTAGATGTCTAACACTTGAGCCACAGCACCACTTCTGGCTTTTTCTTTGGTGGGTCATGGGGCTGAAGCTCTGGGCCTGGGCGCTGTCCCTGAACTCTGCAGCTCAAGGCTACTGCCCTATCCCTTGAGCCACAGCGCCACTTCTGGTTTTCTAATGGTTAATTGGATATAAGAGTCTCAGGGACTTTAGTGCCCAGGCTGGCTTTGAACCACAATCCTCAGATCTCAGCTTCTTGAGTAGCTAGGATTACAGGCGTGAGCTACTGTGCCTGGCCACTTCTGGCTTTTTCTATATATGTGCTACCAAGGACTCAAACCCAGGTCTTCATGCATACTATGCACTCTACCACTAAGCCAAACTTCCGGCCTGAGTTCTTTATACATTTTGGATATTAATCCTTGTCTAGTAAATAGTTGGCTAAGATATTCTCTCATTCTGTAGCATGTTTTATTATTTTCTTTTTTGCCAGTCCTGGGGCTTGAACTCAGGGCCTGAGCACTGTGCTTGGGCTTCCTCAAGTCTAGAGCCCTACCATTTGACCCACAGCATGACTTCCAGCTTCTTCTATGTATGTGGTACCCAGGAATCAAACCAGGGTCTTCATGCATGCTAGGCAAGCACTCTACCACTAGGCCAAACTCCCAACTCCTAATAATTGTATTCTCTTATTCGCAGAATCTTTTTGAATTTGATATAATCCCAGTTTGTCAGTTCTTGCTAGAATTTCCTGGTCTATTAGGTGTAGTCAGGAAGTCGTTGCTGGTCCCTGTGTGAGAGACATGTGAAAAGATGTCTTGGTCTAGTACCTTCAAGCTGTCAGCTCTTTTTCTTACTTTGGGGTCTTTGATGCATTCTTTTTTCTTTTCTTTTTTTTTTTTTTTAACTGGGCCTAGCACTTGAATTCAAGGCCTCAGTGCTGTCTCTGAGGTATTTCTAATCAAGAATAGTACTCATGGCATGGGAGTTAGGCCTAGTGGTAGAGATCCAAGTTCAATTCCTTCATATCACATACACAGAAAAAGCCGGAAATGGTGCTGTGGCTCAAGTGGTGGAGCACTAGACTTGAGAAAGCCCAAGGACAGCAATTAGGCCCTGAGTTCAAGCCCCAGGACTGGCAAAAAAAAAAATAATAATAATAGTGATCCAAGAACCATTTCCAGCTCTTTGGAAGTTAATTGGAAACAAGAGTCTCACAGACTTTCTTAATTGAGCTTGCTTCAAACTGTGATCCTCAGATCTCAGCCTCCTATGTAGCTAGGATTACAGGCATGTAATCCTACTCTGAATTGTACAGAATGAGAGATAGTGCTATTGTTTTGGTATTTTATGTGAAAATATCCAATTTTCCTAACACCATTTGTTTAAAAGGTTGTCTTTTCTCAAATGGATGTTTTGGCACCATCAAAAAAATTCAGATGGCTATAGCTGTGGAGACTTATTTCAGGGTCAGCAATTCTACTTCATTGGTCTTTGTGTTTGTGCCATTACCATGCTGATTTGTTACTATAGCTCTGTGACATAATTTAAAGTCAAGTGTCATGATAACCTCTAGCAGTACTATTTTTGTATGGTTTACCTTATCTATTCCAGATCTTTTGTGCTTCCATATGCATTTTTGGTTTTTCTTTTTCTGGAAAAAGCTGCATTCAGGCTTTTGATGGGAATTATGCTGAATTCTTGGATTATTTTTGACAGTGTAGCATTTGCCAATATTATTTCTACCAATATATGATCATAGAAAGCCTTTCCATCTTCTGTTTCATTTTTCAATGTTCTATAGATTTCATTGTAGAAGTCTTCCACCTCTCTAACATCTTCTTCTTCCTTTCTTTTCCTTCCTTTCTTCTTTCTCTCCTTTCTTTCTTCCTTTCTTTTGTCCAGTACTCAGGCTTGCACGCTGGGGGGGGGGGGCTCTCCTTATGACTTAATGCTTTTTCACTCAAAACTGGTGCTCTATCACTTGAGTCATAGCTCTATTTCTGGCTGTTTGCTGAGTAGTTGGAAGTAAGAGTCTCACAGACTTTTCCATCCTGACTGGCTTAAACTGCAAGCCTCAGATCTCAGCCTCCTAAAGACTTAAGATTACAGGTGTAAGCCACCAGCACCTGGCTGTATCCTACTTGTTCTTTTTTTTAATCTATTTATACCTAACTAATTCCATATCTGAGCTATGGAAAATGATGCCAAAGAAATAATTCTCCACTTTCCATGTCATCCACCCACTATGTGTGTAGTAAAAAGATACTTGAGGGGGTATTTTGCACATAAAAAGGAGAAAACTAGGTATACACCAGTGAGAAAATAGTTAGATTGTGGTGCTTCTGTTCACTAAAATAATACCATTAAGATTAACAGTATTAGAATTTGCCTTTATTTAGTTCTATTGGAAAACCTCTGAGTTAACTGTATTATCTCATTTAATTCCAACATTGCTTTGTTGTAGCTATAATTATCATCCTCATTTAAAGTATTATAGGGCTGACACTTGAAAAAGTTAAGTTCCGGGGCTGGGAGTTTGGCCTAGTGGTAGAGTGCTTGCCTAGCATGCATGAAGACCCAGGTTCAATTCCTCAGTACTACATATACATAAAAAAAGCCAAAAATGGTGCTGTGGCTCAAGTGGTAGAGCTGTGCCCTTAAGAAAGCCCAAGGACATTGCACAGGCCCTGAGTTCAGTCCAGTGTCAAAAAAATAAAAAATAAAGTTAAGTTCCCATAGACATACACACATCTTATTCCTAAGCTGAAACCTTTTGGATCTGTATATACTGACACAGAAGATATAAATCAAACAATCATTAGGAAGAGGGCGTTATGAAGAATATATACAGGGTCATTGTATTTATGTGAACAAATACGAAGTCTGGCAAGCAAAGAGAAATGCATTCATGTTGCTGTCTCTACACAGATGGCTTTATTTTACCTAATTATATTTTCTATAAAAGTCAGAAAAGAGTACACATTTTTAAAAAATGAAAAAATTTAAAATACAAGGAAATAATGTTGAACTGATGAATATTCACATTATTGTATGACAGATGGGTACTTGTTTTATTATTTATTTGTGTGTGTGTGTGTGTGTGTGTGTGTGCACGCGTGTGTGCGTGGGTGCGCACACCAGTCCTAACGCTTGAACTCAGAGCCTGGGCAGTCTCCCTGAGCTTTTTTTCCTCAAGGCTAGCACTCTACCACTTGAGCCACAGCACCACTTCTGGGTTTTTTTGTGATGTGGTAATGAGAAATCAAACTCAGGGTTCCAGTCATACTAGACAAGCACTCTACAACTAAGCCACCCTAATTTTTTAAAAAAAATTTTGGCCATGGTAGGGCTTGAACTCAGGGCCTGGGTGCTATCCCTGAACTCCTTTGCTCAAGGCTAGCACTCCTACCACACTAAGCCACAGCATAGTTTTCTGGTGTTACTTGGAGATAGAGACTTTCCTGCCTAGGCTGGCTTTGAACCTCAATCCTCAGATCTCAGCCTCTCAGCCTCCTGAGTAGCTGGGATTATAGGTGTGAGCTACCTGCACCCAGCTACTTTTATTTTTATTTCATTTTAATGTGTATAAATGTGTATATGTATATTTAAGATGCAGCATTTTGATTTGCTGTAATTTTGCTGGAGAACCCATGGCTGTTGGTAGATGCTACTGAAAAGACAGTTGAAATTTTTTGTTGTTTTGTTTTGGTGCTGGAATTTGAACTCAGGTTTTTATTCTTGCTCAGCTGACACTCTATCACTTGAGCTATGACACCAACCCCGCAAGCTAATCTGCCGGGGCTGTCCTGGAACCCTGCTCCTTCAAGTCTCAGTCTCCTGAGTAACCAGAATTACAGATGTAAGCCACTGGCACTTTTGCCAGTTGATCTTTTATAATGCCCCCAAATTAGTATACCACTTAAGACAGGAAAATTATCTCTATGATCTAAGTTCCTACATGTTCAGATAGTATTCCAATGTATTTGTAATCACAGTTTGTGGGCAGGTTAATGTAAAGTGTGGATTTATGGACAAAAAGAACGAATAAAGGAAGTTACCTTAAGCCTATTGTATCCATTTTCCCAGAACTCTCCTCTGCTATGAGATGCTGTTTGTCTAGGTAACATGAAGCTCGGGGGTCCCCTGATATAGATGGTGAGGCCTAACAGGTTAGGACAGTGGCATTTGCGCTTGTCATTTCCAGGGGTACAGTTCCCAAAGCAATTCATCACCAAACTCCAACCTCCAACCTAACCATGCTCTTATCTATTCTGCTGCCACTATTTCTTTTCTTTTTCAGAAATGAAATCTGGTTTAAATAGATGTTAAAAGAACTTGAATTTTTTTAATGCTAAAAAAAATGCAGCCCTGCACTTTTTATTAACTTTGTTGGATTATACTTCAAGAATCAAAGGGCTAGCCTAGCACCCTTGACTACTCAAGAGGATGAGATCTGTGGATCATTGTTCAAGGCCACCCCAGGCAAGAAAGTCCAGGAGACTCCTACCTCCAATTAACCACCAGAAAACAGGAAATGGTGCTATGGCTCAAAGTGGGAGAGCTCTAGCCTTGAGCAAAAGAATAGCATCTAGGCCCTGAGTCCAAGCCCCACAACCAACAACAACAAAAAAAGAATTCAGGGGCCAAGAGTGTGGCCTAGTGGTAGAGTGCTTACCTAACATGAATGAAGCCCCTGGTTTGATTGCTTGGTACCACATTCACAGAAAAAGCTGGAAGTGGTGCTGTGGCTCAAGTGGTAGAGCGCACAGATGGTCTGAAAGTGAGCCTGTATTGTGATTCTAAATGCCACATGAAGGTCCTTGTGAGATCAGGAAAAGCAGGAGACTGACAGGAAAGGCAGCTTTCCTCCTCTCCTCAGAGATTTGACTGAAAAGATGTCTAAGAGTGGACTGCAATGTAAATAGCCACTGGTAGATAAGATCTGAGCTGTGTCCCCTCATGACTTACTGATGTGCTTGACAGTCTCACATGCAGGTCATTCCTTTGGAACAAAGAATGCTATATCTGGGGCTGGGAGTTTGGCCTAGTGGTAGAGTGCTTGCGTAGCATGCACGAAGACCTAGGTTCGATTTCTCAGTACCGCATACATAGAAAAAAGCCGGAAGTGGTGGTGAGGCTCAAGTGGTAGAGCTCCAGCCTTGAGAAAGTGCAAGGACAGTGCTCAGGCTCTGAGCTCAAGCCCAGGATTGGCAGAAAAAAAGAAAAAAAAAAGAATTTATATGCCCTCTGAGCATCTGTGGCTCATATCTATAATCCTAGGCACTCAGGAAGCTGAGAGGAGGAAAATCACTGTTCAGAGCCAATTCAGTCACACACAAAGACACTTTCTCAACTGATAGCTGGGCCTGGTAGTACCTCCCTGTCATCTCAGCTACATGGGAAGCCGAGTTTGGGAGAGTGGTCCCAGCTTACCCTAGGCAGAAATGCTGGTTGGGGTCTAGCATAATAGGGAAAAAAAAGTCTTGAATGTGATGGTACACCCTTGTCATCCTAACTATGATAGGATGCTTGAAATAGGTGGATCACAGTCCAGGCCCACTTTCAGGATGGAGGCAAGACTCTATTTGAAAAATACTCAAAAAAAGGGCTGGAGGCATTGATCAGCATTAGAATGTTTACCTTGTCAACAGGAGGCAAAGAAGAAGGAAGAGGGGGAGGTGGAGAGGAGGAGAATTTACATGCAAGCAGTTATCAGTAACTACAAAAAAAATGCTGATGTACAGTAAAATCTCTACACTAAAGGAACTTAAAATTTAGATAGGATGATAAACATTAGCAGGACGTAGGGATATTTGTCACCCAGGAAAAAGGAGGTGAGAAGTATCAAACAATGAGGACCCCAGAGTTAGGAGGAAGTGGTAAGAGATGAAAACAGAGTGTACCACAGGCAGGGGGTGAGGGGGTGAAAGTGGGAAGGAGGAGGAGCAGGAGGAGGAGGGGAGAAAGGAGAGGAAGAGGTAAGGGGGAAGGGAAGACGGCAGCTATATAGGGGAGGGGCATGTGACAATAGGGAAGAGGTGATTCATGAATGTAGCATATTTTTGGTCATACAATGTAATAGAGAAGGCATATTTATCAGTTCAGGAACAGCCATTAACATACTTAAAGAATTTATTCAAGAAAAATAATTATCTGTGGCCTCAGAATTCTACTTTTGTTCTAAAGCTGCTAGAAAGCTCAGTGTATAAAATTGTAGTAGAAATTTGTCATCCCTGTGGGTCATCAAAACGCTCTCATACACCCTAGAAGCCAGGTGCTGAGCCAAGGGGTGGTTTCCAGCATGGTGGTGGCTGGGAGGCATGGGCTGCAGGGAACTGAAACCTCCCCCAGTGTGGGCCGGAGGGGCGAAGGCCCAAGGAGAGGTGGAGCCAGCACGGGCTTAGTGTGTGTGAGTTTGGGGGTAGCAGTGTTCATCTTGGAAATCAACACAGGATCATCAACCACAGCCCGTGCCCTGTGGAGGAAAACAGGCCAGCCTCTTCCTGGGGGCTTGGGTGGGAAAAGAGCAGATTCTGGGCCCGCAGAAGCAGGAGCTTTGATGGGAGGATGCCACTGAGCAGAGAAATTGTATGTATGTGGTGGAGGGGAAACGGGTATTTAAGTGTGTGTGTGTGTGTGTGTGTGTGTGTGTGTGTGTGTGTGTTTGTGTGTGTGTGTTACAGTAGAGACTGGGACAGGGGGAGCTGTGTGGCCCAGATGCAACTTGAGGACTCTTAGAAAGAGAGGTAAACAGAGATCTAGGTCTGAGGCAAACTCAATCATTTCACATTCTGTCCTGTTGCCTCCTGGAACACATCTATACACCCACCTAGGCATGCACTAACACACCCATGCACCTGCGTATGAATGCAGTAACACACCCATTCACCCACCTCTGCATTCACTGACGCACCCATACACCCACCTATGCATGTACTGACACACCCATACCCCACATATGCATGTACAAGTATACCTATGCACCTACCTATTCATGCACAAACACACTTTTACACCCACATATGCATGCACTGACATGCCCATGCATCCACCCATTCATGCACAAATGCACCTGTTCACACTGTGCAAGCATGCATACTCACCTATGCAACACATTTCATGAATGCATATGCCTGAACACACACATCCATGCACAGACACCTGTATACACACATACATATCTATGCATATACACCTATGTACACACACCTGTGCAAATACAACTGTGCAAAACTACATATCTGTGCACATATCCTATCCATACACATATATACCCATGCACAAACACCTATGAAACACCTATGTGGAGACATCTATGTACACATCTACACATTAGCACATTGTTTTCTTCCTGACAGCTGTGTACCTTAGAAGCACCCATAGTTTGCCTCAGATGAAAGATTTTCAACAGAATGCTTCATAACAAGGTACTTTGGCTAGATCTATCTTACAAAGACATCACTGTCTTCGTGATGTTCCTTTGGAGTTAGCAAAGATGCTTCGAGAGTTAGTTCCTGTGCCCTTTAGTTGAAGATTGTTTGTTATAGAAAAAACATACGTGTGAAGGTCATTGCAAGGTCCTGAAACTTGGGGGCTGGAGATATGGCTCAGGCGGTAGAGCACCAGCCTCAGTGAAAGTTTCAGACCCTGAGCTCAAGTTCTGGCCCTGGGGACAAAGGAATAAAAAGTGGTGAAAAAGGACTCTGAATCTTGCCTTAAACAGTTTGTTTTCTACTTACTAAATAAATCAGTGTATATTGTGTAAATCAGTATCTATTTATTATAGTCAATGCATAATATACAGAAAATTATGAAGGTAAAAACATTCATAACTGATCATAGCTGATATTTAAGTGTGATTCCCAGTAAAATTAATGCTGCTTTTATTACTGAGCACCTCACACTTGTCCTGTGTGTTCAGAGGACTCTATTCACAGACTTGGTTTTCTGGCTCCTACGCTGAAGAGGTTTTATTTGTTTTTGTTTTGTCATCGTTGAGTTGGGGGTTGTTTGTTTTGGTCCTGGAGCCTGAACTCAGGACCTGGGTGCTGTCCATAGCTCCTTTGCTCAAGGCTAGTGCTCTTCTACTTCCACTTTTCTTTAATTGGAGATAAGCTCACTCCTATAATGCTAGCTACTCAGGAGGCTGAGATCTGAGGATCATGGCTCAAAGCCAGCACTAAAGTCCATGAAACTCTCATCTCCAACTAACCACCAGAAAACCTGAAGTGGCGCTGTGGCTCAAGTGGTAGAGCACTAGCCTTGAGCTAAAGAGCTCAGGGACAGTGCTTAGGTCCAGAATTCAAGCACCACAATTGAAAAAGAAAAAAAAGTCTCATGGACTTTCCTGCCTGAGCTGGCTTCAAATCTCAAAGCTCAGACTCAAAGTAGCTGGGATTACAGGCATGAGCCACAGGAGCCCTGCCTAATCTAAAGTTTTCTCCAGGTGTGAAGGGGAAAGAAACCTGAGGGTGTGGATTCATTTGGTCCCTGGCCCAGTCGCATGCGGCCCCTGTGAGCTGGTGGGAAGTGTGCAATCCCCAGCTTACTGCCTATGAATCTCTGGAAAGAAAGACTAGCTGGGAGTGTGGAAACTGTTCCCCAGATAATTCTAGATGAGACTGTGGAACTAGCTCTCAGGTCATTCCAGAAGTGTGCCAGCAGTGATTGAGACACATCCAAGGCAAACCCAGGAGGAATATCTGCAGTGCCTCTGGCACCATGAGTGTGCCACGCACTGTCTGGTGGCCAAAATTGTTCCTTGTACTCCCCAGCCTTCTAACCTGATTCCCAGGCTCTTCTGAGCAGATAAAACCTAAATCACACCTAAACCGAAGAGCCTTAGTGTTTCTGCTTGATTCCAACTTAAACACCAAACAGCACCACTGAGGTGGGTTTTGGTTGTTGGTTTGTTTTACTTGGTTTTCAGCTTTTTTTTTTCTTTTTCTTTTTGCTTTTTTTGATGCTTTGGTTGAGATGGAACTCTCCCAGATCTTGACGAGGCTGCCTTTGAACTGTCTTTCTCAGATCTCAGCTTCCTGAGTAGCCAAGATTACAGGTGTCAGGCACCAGCACCCAGCTCCAGTGAGTTTTCCTTAGCTTCCTCATCCCAGAGCCTTGTTGCTCCTGTGTGAGCAACCTGTTCATCACACGGCTGTGGTGTAGAAAGGGGAAGGTCAGGCCCACTGAGCCACAAGTCTAAGCTGCACAGTTGACAGTAACGCTTCCAAGACAAATGCACCAGGAAGTCAGTGGTTACTCCAATTCCAGATTGGCTGAGTGTCTAGTAAGCAACTTTCTGTATGTGTGTAACATTTATTCAGCAAGACCTACTGGATGTGAGGGTGTGGATTTGGCAGAGGGTGGAAGGGGGAGGCAGAGGGTGTGTGTCAATAGTCACCATACTGCTAGGAATACTCTGGAAAAAGGCACTCATTTTCCTGAATATGCTTCAACCCAGTCCTGTGCTAAATCAATGACTAAGTCAATTTTATTATCTTGTATAAAATATAAAAATATTGAGCCTGATTTACCCAATCGTCCAGAAACAAGGACATACTAAATCCACTAGCACAATGATGTTCATTGCAGCACTATTTACCATAGCAAAGGTATGGAACCAACCCAGATGCCCCTCAGTTGATGAGTGGATCAACAAGATGTGGTATTTATACACAATGGAATTCTATGCTGCTGTCAGAAAGAACATCGCCCCATTTGTAAGGAAATGGAAAGACTTAGAAAAAATCATATAAAGTGAAGTAAGCCAGACTCAAAGAAACATAGGTTTAATAGTCCCCCTCATTTGTCATAATCAGTAGAAACCTTGGGCTCTCCTAGCAGGGATTTACAATAGAACAAAATCTAGAGACATAAGGCCAAATAGTATGACACTAAATGTAAGGACCTCCAGGATAAGGAAACAAAAGCCATATAATGAGTGACTGTTGTCCTTAATGTACTATGTTATCTCTGATCTCTTTTGCCACCCCTTGGTTATCTCATATTGTTACAATATTTTATCTTGTTATCTGATATATTTTATATGTGCTTAATTGGTTATTTGAAATTGGATAGGGAAGGGGGGAAATCAAGATGAGCGGGGGAGGGGGGGAGGGAAATGGGGACCATGTCATGAGAAAAGGTATCAATGTTTGTGAAGTTATGCACCTTCTGTCTGTTGAATATAATGTAACCCTTCTATTAATCACAAAAATATATATATGGGAGAAAAAGGAAAAAAAAGTATTGAGCCTGGACACTAATGGCTAGGTTCTTATCTTCAATTAGTCAATAAACAAACAAACAAAAAAAGACAAGTGCTTGAGCACCAGCCTTGTGCAAGAAAGGGCCCTGAGTTCAGACCCCACAAAGAAAGAAAGAATGAAAAAGAAAGAAAGAAAGAGAGAGAGAGAGAGAAATAGAAGAAGGAAGGAAGGAAGGAAAGAAGGAAGGAAGGAAGGAAGGAAGGAAGGTAGGAAAGAAGGAAGGAAGGAAGGAAGGAAGGAAGGAAGGAAGGAAGAAGGGAGGGAGGGAGGGAGGGAAGGGGAGGGAGGGAAGGGAAAGAAAGAAGGAAGGAAGAAGAAAATATTGGTCCAGTATCATACTTTGATACATGTAGTATCTATATCATCCTTAATAGGACTTCAAAATGAATTATTCCACAAAGTCTTCTTGAAATGTTGAAGACTTAGAAAGTACTAATAGTTTTATTCTAGTAGTTGTTTTGGGGTTTTGTCCAGACAATAAATAATTATCCTTCAGGTCAATAGATTAAGAAAACAGAAAACAAGGAAAGAATCTTGCTGATTACTCTTGAATTCCAAGGACATGAAACTCGAAGGGCCTGACTCTCCAGTGGATACACCCACATCAAAAACCTCAAAATTCATCTCTCCATAAAGTTTGGGCACTTGTCATCCCAACTCTTTGTGGGAGAATGGGAGTAGAACTGGAAGTTGAACCCAGAGCCTCAAACATATGGAGACTTGCAGGACCAGAATAAGATGTGAAATAGATGGAGTGGGGAGGGTAGACAGATATGGACAGGTACTTTTCTTCATCCTTGATAACGAAGTGTATTTGTTAAGTCTGCTGGGCTGCAGCTCAATGGGGCCTTGTACAGTGCTTAAAGGCATAACTTGGGGAAGTGGAGGTGTGGCTCAAGTAGTAGAGTGCCAGACTTGAGCGATCAAAGGCAAAGGCGAGCACAAGTCCCTGCGTTCAAGTTTGGACATACAAGCAAAGAGATGGCTCATCTCATTTATAAAGAACTCTGAGTGGCTGAATGGCACTGGAAATGCAAACCATTAGCATTCCAGTGCTGGAGAGTAGGGGGAGAAAGCTGGAGCCTCCCCTCTGACCTCACCGAACCCTCCCTGCACCGCAGCTCATTAACACCTGTGGCAATGAATTGCAGCCCATCATCCTAGATGAGCTGCAGATCAGAAAGTGTGTGAACCCACACATTCAAAGACAGGGTAGGGTCACCCGCCTGCCTCATTATGAGAAGAAAACCAAACAGGAAGCCTCAGAGCTCAAGCTAGTGTGGGCTACAGACTCCTGGCACACCAACATTCATCATTACAAGTTTGATGTTGTCAAGAAAAAAGTCATTAAAAAAAAAAAAAGGTAGAAAGCTGAGCCATGCCTGTAATCCTAGCTACTCAGGAGGCTGAGATCTGGGGACCATGATTCAAAGCCAGCCAGGGCACAAATGTCCATGAGATTCTTATCTCCAATCAACCACCAGAAAACCGGAAGTGGTGCTGTGGCTCAAGGGGTAGAGTGCTAGCCTTGAGCTTAAGTGCTCAGGCCCAGAGTTCAAACCCCATAACCAACCAAAAAAAAAAAAAAAAAAAAGAAAGAAAGAAACTTAAAGTAGAAAAGCAATGTGATGACACTGAAAGAACACAGACAATGGAATTTTTCATTCATTAACTAAGTTCATTCATTTGTTATTTATGGCACTGGTATTAGAACTTGAACTCAGGGCCTGAACACTATCCCTTAGTTTTTCACTTAAAACTGCTACTCTATGACTTAAACCACAATCCACTTCTGCCTTTCTGCTGATTAATTGTGAAGAAAATGATTACAGATTTTTCTGCCCAGGATGCTTCAGAACCATGGTCCTCAGATCTCAAAATTCTAACTGTGATATCTACCAACTTTGAGTATCTGACTTAGCCCCTCATTATTAGGGGTTCAGCCCCTCATTAAAATTTATCATCTGCAAAAAGAAGATACCCCTTTCAGATTGATGAGTATGAAAGCTGCTCATGTTTTTAAAGAGTCCAACACTGTTCCTGGCATATGGGAGCTGCTCTGTGAGTGAGTGAAAATAATGTTCACATACTATTAAGGTGGTAAACCCCAAATCATCTATTTGGGTTTGTCTCCAGGACATTCTAACTGAGCCAGAAAGGAGTCTGACAGGTGGCATAAAAGTCGAATTGCCTTTGGAACACCAGTGGCTCATGCCTGTAATCCGGGCAGCTCAGGAAGCTATCTGAGATTTGTGGTTTGAAGCCAGCTTGAGCAAGAGAGTTCATCACATTTTTATCTCCAATTAGCCACCAAAAAGCTGGAAAAGTAGCATTGTGGCTCAGGTGGTAGAGTGCTAGCCTTGAGCAAGGGAACTCAGGGACAGTATCCAGGCCTTGAGTTCAAGTCCTATGACTGGTGCCAAAACAAAAACTCTCAAAACCTAAAAGTCTTAAAAGCATTACAAGAATTGACTTTTCAATCACACCTTTTGTTTCAGTTTATAGAATGTAGGATGAAGTAAAGCATATTATTTAGGAAAAGAATAATTTCATTCTTATTTGTTAGATGTCAAAAACACAGATATGTATTTGTGTCAGACCTGGGACTTGAACTCAGAGCTACAGCTTCACTTCTGGGAGTCTTCTGGGATATGGGGGTGGGTAGGAGCTTAGTCTTATGGACTGTCCTGCCAGGGCTGACTTTGAACCACAATCCTTACAGCTCATCCTCCTGAATAGCTAGGATTATAAATGTGAGCCACTGGTGCCTAGCTTTAGGTTTTGTGTTTTGTTTAAGAAAAGAAATCATGTATCACTACATGTTCAAATAAGCACAGAGCATATCCACAGTTGGCCTTTCCACAGAAGCAGCCAGCAAGTGACTGGGAGAACAGTAGACATAATTTCAGGAGCTGAGTCAGACAGAAACAGACTTCTCCCATGGAGCTAGGCTATGACTCAGTGAGAACACTTACCTAGCCTGTGCAGAACCTGGAGTTGTTCCCCAACAGAAAGAGAGGGAGGTGGGAGGGAGGGAGGAAGGAGGAAGGAAAGGAAGGGAGGGAGGGAGGAGGTCAAGAAGGATGAGCAGGAGGAATTCCAAGAATTCAATTCCCTTCTGGAATTAAGAATTCACCTCCTCAATCTAAAATTTCATATGGAATAATAAAAGACCCCATATAGGAAAAACACTTCTTAGCAGAAAGAACAGCGCAGGAGGAATTTCAATACCAAACTTTAGACTCCATTACAGAGCTATAATAATCCAAACAGCTTGGTACTGGCACAAGAACAGGCCTGAAGACCAATGGAATAGAACTGTGGACCCAGATATTAAACCACAGACCTATGGCCACCTAATCTTTGACAAGGGAGCCAAAAAAATAGAATGGAAGAAAGATAGCCTCTTCAACAAGTTGTGCTGGCAGAACTGGTTAAGCACCTGCAGAAAACAAAAGTTGGATCCTTCTTTGTCATTCTGCACTAGAATTAACTCCAAATGGATCAAAGACCTGGAGGTAAAAGCTGACACTCTGAAAACTTTACAAGAAGGAATAGGAGATACACTAGACCTCCTTGGCACAGGTAGAAACTTTCTTAATAAGGACCAAGAATCACAACAAATCAGAGAAAGGCTGGATAAGTGGGACTGCATTAAACTGCAGAGCTTTTGTATGGCAAAGGACATAGCTAGTAAATTAATTAGGAAGCCTACAGAGTGGGAGAAGATCTTCACCAACCATACAACAGACAAAGGCCTCATATCTAAAATATATCAACAGCTCCAAAAATTGAATCACTCCAAAACTAATCTTCAAAGTAACAATCATCCCATTAAAAAATGGGCCAAAGACTTAAAGAGACTCTTCTCTGCAGAAGAAACAAAAATGGCCTATAGACACATGAAGAAATGCTCAACATCTTTGGTCATAAAAGAAATGCAAATCAAAACAACTTTGAGATTCCACCTCACTCCAGTTAGAATGGCCATTATCAAGAAATCTAATAACATGAGATGCTGGAGGGGATGTGGCCAGGAGGGATCACGACTACACTGTTGGTGGGAGTGCAAACTCGATCAACCACTATGGAAAGCAGTGTGGCAGTGCCTCAAAAGGCTAAACATAGAGCTCCCCTATGACCCAGCAATTCCACTACTTGGCATTTACCCAACCATCCAGAAACAAGGGCATACTAAATCCATTAGCACAACAATGTTCATTGCAGCACTATTTACTATAGCAAAGATATGGAACCAACCAAGATGTCCCTCAATTGATGAGTGGACAAACAAGATGTGGTATTTGTACACAATGGAATTCTATGCTGCAGTCAGAAAGAACAACATCGCCCCATTTGTAAGGAAATGGAAAGACTTAGAAAAAATCATATTAAGTGAAGTAAGCCAGACTCAAAGGAACATAAACTCAATGGTTTCCCTTGTTATAATCAGTAGAAACCTTGGGCTCTCCTAGCAGAGATTTGCAATAGAACAAAACCTAGATACATAAGGCCACACAGTATGATGCTAAATGAAAGGACCTCTAGGATATAAAAACAAAAGCCATATAATGAGTGATTGTTGTCCTTAATGTACTATTATCTCTCATCTCTTTTGCCATCCCTTGGTTATCTCATATTGTTACAGAATTCCACTTTGTTATCTGATATATTGGATAAATGTGTATTTGGTTATTTGAAATTGGATAGGGAAGGGGGGGAAATAAGATGAGAGGTGGGGGTGGGGGGACGGAAATGGGGACCAAGACATGAGAAAGGGTATCAATGTATGTGAGGTAATGTACCTTCTATCTGTTGAATATAATGTAACCCTTCTATTAATTACAATAAAAAATATGAAAAAAAAGAAAAGCCATGGAACCAGGCTCACACCTGTAATGCTAGCTCCTCAGGAGGCTGAGATCTGAGGACTGAGATTCAAAGCTAGCCATGGTGAGAAAGTTCTTGGGACTCACATCTCCAATTAACACCAGAATACTGGAAGCAGGGCTGTGGCTCAAAGTGGTAAAATACCAGCCTTGAAGCAAAGGAGCTCAGGAAAAGCACCCAGGCTCTGAGCTCAAACCCCATCACTGACAAAAATCCATGAAACTATGTTTTCTTGCTGACTTGTGACACTTTGTCTGGGGATAAGGTTTCTACTGGAACTTTCAGAGGCAACCTTTTTCTTAGTGAAAGTGGTGAAATCATACACTTATTTCATCAAAGTAAGTATTGGTAGTGGAGCTTGAACTCAGGGGTTGCATGCTCTTGCTTTGCTTTTTCACTCAAGGCTGGTGCTCTCGCACTTGAGCCACAATTCCACGTCTAGCTTTTGCTGGTTAATTTGAGATAAGAGTTTCTCAAAATTGTCTGGGTAGCTTCAAAACAAGATCTTCAGATCTCCTTTTGTTCCCCTCCCCCCCCCTCTTTCTCTGCCAGTCCTGGGACTTGAACTCAGGGCCTGAGCACTGTCCTTGGATTTTCTCAAAGCTAGAACTGTACGATTTGAGCCACCTAGTACCACTTTTTTCTATGTATGTGGTACCGAGGAATTGAACCTGGGTCTTCATGCATGCTATGCAAGCACTCTACCACTAGGCCTAACTCTCAGTCCTCTTTCCTTTTTGTTTTTAATTTTATTGTTGGTACAATGTATAGAGGGATTACAGTCTTTTGTTTTTTGTTTTTGTGTCAGTTCTGAGGCTTGAACTCAGGGCCTGGGCACTGTCCTTGAGCTTCTTTTGCTTAGGACTAGCACTCTATTAGTTGAGCCCAGTGCCACTTCTGTCTTTTTCTGTGTATGTGGTACTGAGGGCTTCATGCATGCTAGACAAGCACTCTACCACTAAGTCACATTCCCAGCCCAAGGTCTCTTTTTAATGAAAGGAATTTTGAGGCTACGAAGTTTACTTTTCCTTTTTTCCATTCTATCCATTGTTTTTGACGATCTTTGAGATTAACATAATACACAGCATTGTGAAATTACTAGATGTCACCGACAGTAAGTCTGTTTGCATGTTTTATACAATATATAAAAAGAAAGAAACAATACATCTATGCATTATTTTTCCTTAAAAAAGATGTACAAGTCACACACCTGTAACTCTAGCACTTATGAAACTGAGGCAAGAGGAGCACACATTTGAGGCTGGCTAGTCCGATCCTGTCTCAAAATACAAACCATCAAACATTGGCAAAGCTACACTTCCTAGATAAATATCATCTGTGTAGCCATGGCTTTATAACTAAAAACAGACAGCAGATACAAGTAAAACAACAGACAAATGGCTGGATATTTTGCCTTTTGGAGATTATCTTTGCAAACCCATTGACTACAAATGGTATTTATCACAGAACTATCTGTGATAGTGAGACATTGAAAGTAATTGATCTAAGTGTCTCTCTTTAGGGAAATGAATGGGATGATAACAAGATGTTGGAAGAATTGAGATAATGTAATATTACAGTCTTTAAAAGGATATCTCTGACATTTTTATAATACAGAAATGGCTAAAATTGATTGTTACAATACACAAACTTCAGGCTAAAAATGTAGGTAATCTTAAAGAAAAACCTTTTGAAAAAAGATTGGAAGATGGCTATCTGTAGAAGATATAGTATGTGTGTGTGTGTGTGTGTGTGTGTGTGTGTGTGTGTGTGATTGGGAAGTATTTTTTGAGACAGCATCTCCAGCCTAGAATGGCCTGAAATTCAAAATGATGGAATTATCGGCACATACTATCACACCTGGCCCTACCTTAATTCAGTATCACCACCATTGCTTAAATTCAGTCAACAACACCCATTTCAAGATTTTTTTAAAGTTTTAGTGTAATATTTTGCCATTCATATTAAGTTATTAAGTTCACTGTTTTCTCAAGATGAAGTAATCTGTAAAGTTTTTACTCTGTTAGTTTCTAAAGGCTGATTTTCTTCAAATTTTATGTATGCAAGTCAAAGGGTCTGCCACAGGATACTAATTATTTTTCTTTTTCTTTCTTTCTTTCTTTTTTTTTTTTTTTCATGGGTCATGGGGCTTGAGCTCCGCCTGGGAGCTGTCCCTGAGCTGTTCAGCTCAAGGCTACCGGCCTGCCCCTGAGCCAAGCCCCACTTCCCATTTTCTATAGGTTAGTTGGAGATAAGAGTCTCATGTCCTTTTGTGGCTTTGAACCTTGATCCTCAGATCTCAGCCTCCTGAGTAGCTAGGATTACAGGTGTGACCCACCACACTTGGCTAGGAGGCGAATTCTTTTTTTTGTAATATTTTTATTGTAATTAATAAAAGGGTTACATGATATTTGCCAGATAGTGCATTAATTCACATACATTGATACCCTTTCACATGTCTTGGTCCCCATTACCCTCCCCCCACCCCCCATCTTGGTTTTTCCCCTTCCCTATCCAATTTCAAATAACCAAATATAAATATATCCAATATATCAGATAACAAAGTGAGATACTGTAACAATATGATATAACCAAGGGACAGCAAAAGAGATGAGAGATAACAGTACGTTAAGGACAACAATCATTCATTACATGGCTTTTGTTTCAATATCCTGGAGGTCCTTTCAATTATCTTCATACTATATGGCCTTATGTATCAAGGTTTTGCTCTATTGCAAATCTCTGCTAGTAGAGCCCAAGGTTTCTACTGATTATAACAAGGGAAACCATTGAACCTAAGTTCCTTTGAGTCTGGCTTACTTCACTTAAAGAGTGACTTAAAGAGTCTTCCCTGAAGAAGAAACAAAAATGGCCTGTAGACACATGAAAAATGCTCGACATCTCTGATCATAAAAGAAATGCAAATCAAAACAACTCTAAGATTCCACCTCACTCCAGTTAGAATGGCCAGGATCAGGAAAACTAATAACAACAGATGCTGGAGGGGATGTGGCCAGGAGGGATCACGACTACACTGTTGGTGGGAGTGCAAACTCATTCAACCACTATGGAAAGCAGTATGGCAGTGCCTCAAAAGGCTAAACACAGAGCTCCCCTATGACCCAGCAATTCTACTACTTGGCATTTACCCAGCCGTTCAGAAACAAGGACATACTAAATCCACTAGCACAATGATGTTCATTGCAGCACTATTTACCATAGCAAAGATATGAATCCAACTCAGATGCCCCTCAGTTGATGAGTGGATCAAGAAGATGTGGTATTTATACACAATGGAATTCCATGGCTTTTCTTAATGCATGGCATCTTTCTATGGTTGAACTCTTTTCTGTGGCTGTCAGGATGTCTAGATACCTCCTCATTTTGAATGGAGAGGCACATTCTGAATGGATTCGACATTTAGCACACTTAGTTTCATAGCTAAACACACACAGACCTATTGACCCAAGAAGAACTTGCTCACATAAGCTGCTTTCCATAAACTAGAACCACAAATCTGAAAAAAAAAAACCTGGCTCTGTTTTCTGTCAGTTACTTTATTTCATATTTGACACCAAGCACATTACCAAGAGGAAAAAGTGTGTTTCATAGGAAGAGTCACTGCAGTTTAAAGATAGAAAATAGCACTGGAAAAGCTGTGTTTTCATAGTGTTATTCTGGAGTTTTGTTATTGATGATGATAATGTTTATTTTATTTTGTTTTGTTCTATGGTGCTCAGGGTGTTTTGTTGTTGTGGAGGAAATCAGGAATAAACAAGCATGCCTCTGGGCATAAAAAATCATATTTAGTACTAGATATTTGCATAAAGTGTCAGGAGTGTACCACACAGGTACAAATCACCAATAATAGTCAAATGCCAGATACCAGAGGCTCACTCCTGTAATCCTAGCTACTCGGGAGACTTTCCAGACAGAGAGGAAAGTCTAAGAGATATTTATCTCCAGTTAGCCACCAAAAGGCTGGAAGAGGAGGTATGGCTCAAGTGATTAAAGCACTTGCCTTGAGGGGGAAAGCCAAGTGAGAGCCTGAGCATGGCCCAGAGTTCAAGTCCCAGTGCTGCCCCCAAACGCTGGGACTGAATAGAGAATGAACTTGGTTTCTGATTCTAGTGAACTCTGAATGAATGGAAGGTCTCTGATATGGCTCTTCGCCTCTCTGATTCAAAAGCGAAAGGACATCTGAAGGACATTCACTGATATTGAGAGCACCTAAAATCTCTACTCTGTCAAGTATTAAGTGTGAGTTCCTGCCATCTTCCTTCGCAGTTGCACACACACACACATACACACACACACACACACACACACACACACACACACACACACCTACTCCTTCCTTGCTTTCCCAGCACCTGTACCTCCCATTCCAGCCCTCCCACACCCTGAACCACTGTGCAGTTGTACTGGGATTTTCTTGATTCTCTGCACAGAAAAAAGAGAAACCAGTTAGCAAAGACTTAGTATGTCCCACCATCAGTGGCAAGAAATCCTTCCTTCCTACATCTCTACCTTTCAATCTAACCAGAAACAACCAATTTTCGGTAATTCTCCAACCTTTGAGAGGAGCATGGTTCTCTAGCCATATCTAATTTCATGTTTTTGTCAGCAGTATTCACCTACCCAGATAAGGTTCATCTCATGAGCAGAAAGAGGTTGAGAGAAATGATAGTTGTGTGGATTCACATTTAGATCTTCAGTAAATTCTAGACTATTTTAGGGCAAAAGAAATAAGGGGAGGGAGAAAAGGAAGTAGAGAGACAATATCACCCCATCCTTCATTTTCCCATAGCTTTTCCCTGCCAGCCTTGTCCATAGGTGAACAGCTCATTTTCCACGGTGTCTACTGAATGTTGTGATTGTGGTTGCTCACCCTTCCTCCCTCCATTTCTTTTCTTTTCTTTTTCTTGTCAGGGTAATGTATAGAGGGGTTCCTCCTTCCATTTCTTTTTTTATTTTTAATTTTTTATTGTAATGTATAGAAGGGCTACAGTTTACACTCGCCAAATAGTAAGTGCATTACTTCTAATACATTAATATCCCCTCTCATGTTTTTTTCCCCTTTCCCTCCCCCCACTCTTCCCTCCATTTCTGCACCTCCCTTTGCACCCCCTGAAAAGACAAGAAAGGAATGCAAGAACAAACAACAACAAAACACCACATTTATGTACAGATTCTTTAGCTAACAAGACTGTGAGACCTCTTCTCAGTCTTTCCATAGCCAAGGAGGAAGTGGAAAAGGAAGCATAGGGAAATGGAAGCCTTCCAGCCCGATATGGGTAGTTCACACCGGGAATCCTAACTCCCCAGAGGCTGAGACCTGGACGATCTTCATTTGAAGCCAGCAATTCCAACTACATCCACAATGAGGCTGCAAAATACTGGGCTAAAAGCATGGTTCAGCAGTAGAGCTCCAGCCATGTATGAAAAAGCCTAGTGAAAGCAGGAGATCCTGAATTCAAGTTCTGGTCCTAGAAAAAGAAAAAAGCAAAGTTGAGGAAACCAGAGATATGTTATAGTTTTCAAGATATAAATACTAGTAAGTATCATAATCAATCAAATATGGCAAGGGCATGATTATCAGTTATAAATTTCCTAATATTTGTATCTAATGATACTGCGACTGCCTAGTGACTTCTCAAGGTTTGGATATTTATTTAATGCTTATTAACTCTCACATGAAAGGGGCTTACTATGGGCCATAAAATTCAATTTTTGTAGCTGGCTCACCTGTAATCCTAGCTACCCAGGAGACTGAGATCTGGAGGACAGGCAATTTGGCACTTACCATACCTGCAAATAGATACACTTTAAATACAGCAGTTCTACATCTTGTACCTTCATACATGTACAGAGTGCCCTGGTTATAAAAGTATTCAGAGTGCTCGTGTTTATAATAGTGAAATATTAGAAATAACCTAAACACCCATTTACATAGAAAGAAATTGATATCGAAATGGATATATCAATACTACAAAACTAATAGGAAGTTCTACAAAGCAGGGTGTCACTTGTAGCACAAATTAAAGTTGGAGGTATAGCTCAGTGCTGGAGGCCTTGGTAACATCCCCAGAACACAATAAAGAAAAAGAAATAAGTAGTCTTTGAATAACTGTATACAAAGTAAAAATGTCACTGGTGAGAAGGGGAACTCAGCCTCAGGCAAAGGATGGAGCAAAAGTCAAGAGTGAGAATGAAAACTTAGAAGACTAACTCAGTCAGCTAGATCAAAATAAGTAATGCAAACCTTCTAAAAATCTCACATGTAGATTTATGATACATGTATCTCTCAAACTGCTTTGCAACAGAAAAATCACCACAAATATTCCTCTTGTAAATGTTCTCAGACACCAAGATAACAAGTGTAGTAAGAAGAAAACAGCTTTAATGACATAATGTGTAATGTATATACACACACAAGAAAGGCAATTTAATTTTTTGCTTTTCACATAATTATATAATCATATCATATAGGCACCCTTATTTATTGGATCCAATAGGAGAATAACTGTTATTATTCTCTTAAATGTTTTGGGGACACTAAGGACACGCAAAGCACTGGGTTCAAGTCTGGACATTCAGCACTGAGTAAGATAGTCTCCTGACCTCCTGGAAAGTTCTAATTCTTCAGCTATTCAGACCAAACCGTTCCTTTTTTAGAATGACACAAGCACTGCTCACTAGCTGCTTTCCCAGCTCAGCCCCATAGTACACATTCATGTGGGAAATGAAAACATCTGGAGCAGCTGGATTCAATTTAACTTTAAATTTTAAAAAAATGGCCTCAGGCATAGATTACTTATTCTCTCCAGTCACATGAGCAACTTCTGTTCTGAGTAGGATGCACCATGTATAAGATCAGAGTGGAAGAAGGCTCCCCACCTCTTCCCCTCTTCCCTTCCTCCCCTCCTCCCTACATCCCTCCCTTCTCCCTCTCCTTTCTCCCTACTCATGCCTTCCCAGCCCACCAAGAGGAAGACATAGGAGGAGTACTTTTTAAGAAGATTCCAGAATTGGTGGTCGGATGCAGTGATAGGTTCCTGGATATAAGCTGGGTTTTGTGCTCTAGACTCTATTTTTAGGAAGTTTTGAAACTCCCTAAATATGCCTGCTACTGACTGCATGTCCCCGCTAGGATCTCATTAGCATACTTTGCTCTACTTGCTTGAGCAGAGATGTACACAATTGTAAATCTCCCCAAACTAGGAAAGCATACTTTGGCAGAAAGTAGCATAGGGGATTTTTTTTTTAAGCACTGGGAATAAAGAGGGAATAGGCAAAACATGGTGAGAAGAGCTTCATCATGTGTCTTCTTTGCCCATCAGCTTAAGAAATAGATGCTGTTGTTGGGCACCAATGCCTCACGCCTGTAATCTTAGCTACTCAGAAGGCTGAGATCTGAGGATCGAGGTTCAAAACCCGTTCAGGCATGAAAAGTCCAGGAGACTCTTGTCTCCACAGGAAAACTGAAAGTGGTGCAAGTGATAGAGCACTAGCCTTGAGTAGAAGAGCTCAGGGACAATGCCCAGGCCTAGAGGTCAAGCCCCACTATCTGAAAGAAAGAAAGGAAGAAAGAAAGAAAGAAAGAAAGAAAGAAAGAAAGAAAGAAAGAAAGAAAGAAAGAAAGAAAGGTGCTGCTGTCAGTACTAGCAGCACAGCAGGGGAGAAGAGAGAATGAGCACATACAACACTCCTGCTCATTCAACTCTTGATAGCTCACAGGAAGGAGACATGAGTGAACCCCACTTTTTAAAGAATACCAGGGGTGCTGGAGCAGAAGACAAAATCAAGGGCATTCTGAGGCCTGACGCAATGGCTCACGACTAGAATTCCAGCTACTCAGGAGACAGAGATCTAGAGGACTTTGTTCCAGACCAGCCCATACAAAAAGTTACCAGGACCACATGTCAACAATCAGCCACAGATGGGCATGGTAGTGCCCATCTGTGAACCCCAGCTATGCAACAAGCTGGCCCCACCCAAAAATTCAGGGCCCTCTCTATAAAATAACTAAAAGCAAAATTTTAGAACTGGAAACATAGTTCATATGGTAAAGTGTTTGCTGCAATGCTGATTTTAAACTCCAATATAGTCAAACAAGCAAACAAACAGACAAACAAGACCAAGCCCAGAAGTGGTAGCACTGCTGTAGTCTTAGCTATCAGATGCTCAAGATCTGAGGATCCAGTTCAAATCCAGCCCATGCAGAAAAGACTGTGAGACTTATCTCCAATTAACCAGAAAAAAAAAAGCCAGATGTGCTGTGGCTCTCAAGTGGCAGAGTACCAGCATTCAGCAGCAAAGCCAAGAGAAAGCACAAACCCCAGTACCACAAATCCCAACACATTGAATAGCCAAAGCATCTCCTCATGTGATAAGCTTTCATTTTTGTTTTCATAATTTTTTTTATTGGTTGTGGGGCTTGAACTCAGGGCCTAAGCACTGTCCCTGAGCTTTTCAGCTCAAGGCTACCGACCTACCCCTTGAGTCACAGAGCCACTTCCAGTTTTCTAATGGTTAATTGGAGATAATAGTCTCATGGACTTTAGTGCCTGGGCTGACTTTGAACCGTGATCCTCAGATCTCCTGAGTAGGATTACAGGTGTGAGCCACCATGCCCGGCTTGTTTTCATGAGGGTTTATAAACAATAGTTGGACAGTCACATCCATCCTCAATGCTAACATTTCACCAAGGAAAAGCCTTCAGTTGACAAGGAAAGCTTTGAAAACCCAAGTTCATCTGCTCAATGGCCATTTTGATAAATTTTTCAGACAACTTAGTATCCTATAGACAAAGAAACAGCCTGGATTTCTTTGACGTGGGAATAGTGGCTATCATCTGAAGCAACGCTCCATCACTAACTTCATGTTATGAAGACTTCCAATGAGCTTCGTAGTTTTAAGACCATGCACTTTCCAAAGTCCAAACACCCAGTGGAATAATTAGCAAGTGCTTTAGCTCATGCATTGAAACAAATCAGGGGATCAGAAGTGTGTGAGCAAGAAACACTTAGGAGAGTGGATTTACTGTTGAAAACTGAAATACTGCACATAAATACTCCAAAGTCGTCCATTTATCACATACACAAAAACATTAAAAGATGACACTTCTATGGCAATTGTGTATGGAAAGATCTATTTTTGATATGTGAGGATATTAAATCCTATAAAGTGAAGAAAATTGGAAAATAGAGTATTGTTTTTAATCACTCTGAAAAGATAAATGTGGCCAGACATGGTAGCATATACCTGTAATTCCAGCATTTGGATGCTGAGCAAAATTTGAATTTCTGCTATGTAGCCTAGGCTACATACTGATACCCTGTCTCCAAAATAATAAGAAAAAAGAAAGCCTAACTCGAAGCAAACCTTTAACATTTATAAACCACATGTACTCTTATTCCTTATCGACGTGTGTGTGTGTGTGTGTGTGTGTGTGTGTGTGTGTAGGTGTTCTAGGACTTGAACTCCAGGACACTCTCACTTGGCTTACTCGCTCATAAGTGATGCTCTATCATTTGAGCCATGCCTCTAGCCCTACTTTTTGCTGGTTAATTGGAGATGAAGTCTCACAGACTTTTCTGTTCAGGCTGGCTTTGAATCAGATTCTCTGCCTCCTAAATAACTAAAATTACAGGCATAAGCCACAGGGTAGGCTCCTTACCAACTTTTTCCAGAACTTGGCTTTTGGTAATAAGTATAGGCTTTTGCTAATAAGTATAGGCCTACTCAACTGTAACCCAGTCTGTTGCAAGGAGGGTTAAAGAGTCCTCTCCCCACTCAGAAAACAAGACAGACAGACAGATAGATAGATAGATACAGATTGTCCTTGCAATTACTTCCCAACTGTATTATTGTACCTTTTTTATTTGTCAGTCCTGGGACGTGAACTCAGAACCTGGGTACTGTCCCTGTGCTTCTTTTGCTCAAGGATAGTGCTCTACTACTTAAGCCACAGCACCTCTTCCAGCTTTCTCTCTGTATGTGGTACTGAGGAATTGAACCCAAGCCTTCATGCATGCTAGGCAAGCACTCCCCCACTAAGCCACATTCCCACCTTTTAAGAAGGAAATAACTATAAGGACGGTGAATGTGTAAATACAAGTGGACAAAGAGTTCACTGAAGTTCTATCCTTCATCTTTCGAGGCAGGCCCTCTGCGTGGAATTTCAGGCTGGCCTAAAATTCCAGAGCCTTCCGTGTCAATGTTCCCAGCATGAGGGTTGCATGTTTCCATGGCCAGAAAAGTTCAGTGTCTGAGGGCCTGAGGACTGCCTTAAACCACAAATTCTATAGTCTTCTAGTGATGACATAAATTACAGTAGTGACAGAGAACTAGAAATACAAAATCCTTTCAGGAAAATAATTTTCTCACTATTCTTACTATAATGGGTATAGAAATTGATACCAAATATGATTATAATTCCTAGATTCAAGTGTCCACCCTGCAAATCCAAAGCTTTGAGTTTAAATCTCAGTACCACCAAAATGCAAACAGACATACAAAAATCATGGCCAAAGTACCTCAAGAGCCAACGGTAACATTAAAAAAAATAAAAATAAGCCAGGCATGATGGCTCATACCTATAATCCTAGCTACTCAGGAGGCTGAGATCTAAGGATCAAGGTTCAAAGCCAGCCTGGGCACTAAAGAATGTGAGACTCTTAACTCCAATTAGTCTCTAGAAAATGGGAAGTAGGGCTGTGGTTCCAGGGCTAGGGTGGTAGCCTTGAGCTCTTTATAGCTCAGGGACAGTGCTGAGGCCCAGAGTTCAAGCCCCGTGACCCACAAAAAAAATAAAATAAAAATAAAAGCTTCCACGTATGCTAGGTGTGGCACATGCCTCTAAATCTAGCAGACAAAAAGATCCAGAGTTCAAGACCAGTGTGGCCCACATAGTGAAACTGTCTCATAAAACCAAACTCAGGGGCTGGGTGCATAGCCTAGCAGTAGAGTGCTTGCCTAGCATGTATGAAGCCCTGGGTTTGATTCTTCGGTACCACATACACAGAAAGAGCCAGACATGGCGATGTGGCTCAAGTGGCAAAGTTCTAGCCTTGAGCAAAACGTGTCCAAGGGTCAGGTGTAGTGGCTCTCACCTGTAATCCTAGCTACTCAGGAGGCTGAGATCTGAGGATTGAGGTTCAAAGCTTGTCCGGGCACAAAAGGACCTAAAACTCTTATCTCCAGTTAACCCCTAGAAAAACGGGAAGTGGGGCTTGACTCGAGTAGGGTGGTAGCTTTGAACTGAAGAGCTCAGGGACAGCGCTGAGGCCGAGTTCAAGCCCCATGACCCACAAAAAATAAAAATGTGTCTAAGGACAATGCCCAGGTCCTGAGTTCAAGCCTCAGGACTGGCAAAAATAATAAATAAATAAATAAATACCAAACACAAACAATCGAAATCTTTTAAATATATCGGCTATTCCTGAAGTTTGTCTTGTTAGTTTTCTGCAATTCTCTATTGCTGCTGGCCTAGCAACTACTTCCTCTTCCTTTCTCTGTCATGGTGTTTTGTGTCTCTCTGTCTGTGTGTATCTGTTGTGTGTCTGTGTGTGTATGTGATAGAGAGAAGTATTGGTGCTTGAAATCCAGCCTGAGTGTTGTAACCCAGATTTCTTTGCTCAAGGCTGGTGCTATACTACTTGAGCCACAGCTCTCTTCTGGCTCTCTGATGGTATATAAGATAAGAATTTCATTGACTTTCCTGCCTGGACTGGCTTCAGATTGCAACCCTCAACTCTCAGCCTCCTGAGTAGCTAGGAGTTCTAAGGATAAGCCACTAGCTCTCAGCATTTTTTTTTGCAAGTCCTGGGGCTTGAACTCAGGACTTGAGCACTGTCCTTGGGCTTTCTCAAGGCTAGAGCTCTACCACTTCCACAGCACCACTTCCAGTTGTTGTTGTTGTTTTTTTCTATGTATGTGGTACTGAGGAATCGAACCTGGGTCTTTGTGCGTCGTAGGCAAGCATTCTACCACTAAGCCTAACTCCCAGCTTCTCAGCAAGAGAGGCATTGCTGAGTAAAATAACAGCAGTTTAAGACTGAGAAAGGAGAAGAAAGAAAGAGAGAGAGAGAGAAGAGAGAGAGAGAGAGAGAGAGAGAGAGAGAGAGAGAGAGAGAGAGAGAGAGAGAGAGAGAAAGAAAGTAAGAAAGAAAGGAAGAAAGAAAGACTGGAAGGACGGAAGGAAGAAAAACGAAACCCTTGGGGTTCAAGAAATAGCTCAACAGTAGAGCAAGGCCTAAGTTCCTTCCTCAAGCACTTACCAAATCTAATTCTAAGTGAATTTTTTTAATACATTTATTTTAGAATTAGGGAATCTTTATTTTATTATTTTTCAGCCAACTTATATGAGCCTCTGATTCTTCTTACATAAACCATTTGGGGGGGGGTCTTTTCTGCTGCGCAGACCTGTAAAGCTCTAAGGCAGTTCTTGTGTGAAAACTCAAGTTGGGTCCACGGGGAGAAACTGTCTGTTACCTATTCAGCGGTTCTATTTGCATGCAAGGCTCAAAATGAATTCCAGATGAAGAAATCACAAGGGCTGGGTAAACATTCTCAGGCAGACAGACAATGTAGCTTTTCTGTGAATAATGAAAACTCCTTTGACAGACTGCTGGGTGTCTGGGTCTGCCCCTCCCGGGCCCAGGGCAGAGGAGTCTCATTCCAGCCTGATGTGAAAACCCAGCCACGCTCCCAAGCTTCTTCTCCGCATTGCAGTAAGAGTGAGAATGGGTTCTGAGCCAGAGGCTGGTGGTTCACGTCTGTAATCCTAGCTACTCCGTAGGCTGAGATCTGAGCATCACAGTTCAAAGTCAGGCTGGGCAGGAAAGTCTGTGAGACTCTTCTCTCTACTAAACTACCAAAAAGGCCAAAAGTGGAGATGTGGCTGAAGTAGTAGATTACAGTCTTGAGCAAAAGAAGTTCAGGGACAGCATCCAGGTCCTGCGTTCAAATCCCAGGACTGGCAAAAGTAAAACACACACACACCACGAATAGATTCAGATTCCATTTGAATCACTTCCAATTTTTGTTCTAGGTAAAAAGACTTCCCTTCTCTCCAAAGCATGAAAGTTTTCATCAGCATCAACTTGTATGCAGGGTTTATTTGACATGCCCATATATGTGCCCCATGCATCTTAGTCACCCTCTCTCATTCCCCATTCCCAAACCAGCCTCAGCAAGCTTCATTTTTCCACAGCCACCGTGTGCAGAAAGTATTCTGACCACATTCATCCGCCTGTACCCCCTCTACTCAGCATCCTGGCCACACCCTGCCCCACACAGGACATGCGCGTCTTCCTGACACTCCGGTTAAACGGCATCCAGACAGGAAATTGAGCCTGATGCATTACATCATATCAAATATATCTTTTAATTTCACAAATTCTAAGTTCCCACATGACATTTTTCTGGCTGAAAAAGCAACAGTCTAGAATGGGAGAAGTATGGACAGTAGATGAGTTATAAAATGTCCCACTCTGAGCTGAAAACCCAGCTCCTGTTAACATGTACCCAAAAGGTTTTAATTAAAATTTTGAATGCTCTATTTATTTGGTGGAATACAAATACTTCTGTGTTGTGAAAGATCACAAAGCCTTAGAATCCTGTGCAAACATAGATCCAGTCACAAGGAATTGTTCTTCCTTCAAACACGTGTTCATTCAGGTTTGAGTAGTGAAATGACTTACTCACCTACAGGAGCTCAGCACTCGAGCACATATCTAACATGGACAAGATCCAGATTCCAGCGTCAACACCACAAGGTAGAGGAGGAAAAAGAGAAGAGCAGACTAAGATGGCCAAAGAAGAGGAGGAAGGGGAGGAGGATGCAGAGGATGAGGAGACTAAATTGGTGGGGGAAGAAGGCAAGAGGGAGGAGAGAAGAGGAGGGGGAGGAGAGAAGAGGAGGGGGCGGGGAGAGGGAAAGAGAGGGGAAGGGGGAGGAAGGAAGGAAAAGGGAAAAAGAGTAAAATTAGTAAACATCACACAGGTCCCAATCAAGATTGCTCTCCACAGAAGATGTGCCAGTTTACAGGACTACAGCAGCATGCTAGGCTGTTTGTTCTACAATGCTGCCAATATATTACCAAATTTAAAGATTTTTTTTTTAGTTTACTGCATGAGAGGTACTAGTGTGTGCTAGCTAGCATTTGTACTTAGGAAGAGTGGGTGTGAGCATCTTTTCACAGGTTAAGGAGCCATCCACATTCCTTTCTCTGAAATATCTGTGTACATGTCTTTTCCATTATTCTCTTATAGCTAGGAGTTCTTTATATATTAAGTTCAGTCCTTTCCTTGATAGGAGTCATAAATACTTATCTCTTGACTTTATGTCAGGTATTTTTTTGTCATTCAGGAGTGCTTTCTTGAAAAAATTGTCATGTATTTTTCTGAAGTTATTGGAAGAAGTATTTCCCTATTCCTTTACTCTAAGGGTATTTTATTTAAGGTTGAATATAAAAATATTTAAAGCCACAATACAGTTATATTAGAAAATATAATCCAAGGTAAATCTCTCTTCTCTCTATGTCTCTGTCTCTCTCTCTTCTACTCTCTCTCTCTTCTACTCTCTCTCTTTTCTACTCTCTCTCTCTCTCTCTCTCTCTCTCTCTCTCTCTCTCTCTCTCTCTCTCTCTCTCCTTTCTCTCTTCTTTCTCAGGTAACTTATTGCAGTTTCTAAGCTCTTGCTTTGAGTCCTTAGGAGAAAAAACTAAGCTATCCTAGCTGATGAACCTTTCTTTATATTTAGGAAATAGAAAGACCACAGCAAGGTGCAATAAAATGAGTAAAACGGTTGTAACCTCAGTATGTATGAAGGCAGTGGCCAGATACGGGGGCACACACCTAATCTCAGCACTCAGAAGACTGACACAGGAAGAATGTGAGATTAGGCAGTTTATGTCTCAATAATAGAGTGATTCTAACTGTAAAGGGGAGGAGGAGAATGACAAAATTGTTGCCAATAATAAAACTTAGAGTTTTCAATTTGAAAAAATAGACATTGGAAAACACATCCAGTATAGAGAACATCACTACTTTCCAACATTTTTCTGATGGGGTCCGTTATTATTAATAAGTGTGAGTTTTTCAATATTGTTCATAAAATGTACAACTTAGTGAACAATATTTTCCAAATGACCAATGAAGGAAACTACAAAATCATGTGTGTCTAGGCACTGGTGGCTTATGCCTGTTACTCTAGATATTCAAGAGGCTGAGATATGGAGGATAGTAGTTCAAAGCCAGTCTGGGCAGGAAAGTCCATGAAACTTATCTCCAATTAATCACCAGAAAAAGCAAAAAATGGAGCTGTGGCTCAAGTGGTAGAACACTGACTGGCTTTTAGTAAAAACACTCATGGATAGTGCCAAGGCCCTGAATTCAAACCACAGTACCAGAACAAAAAGAAGAAAAGAACAGTAAAAATATGAAAATACAAACATGCCAATGGATTTTAATGTAACACACTTCAAAAAGCCACTGGTATAGTCTTATATTCCACATTGTATGTAACCTTTTCTATTTTGTTTTGTTGTGCTGGTATGGGGGCTTGAACTCAGGACCTTGAACTCTTTTTTTTTTTTGCCAGTCCTGGGCTTGAGCTCAGGGCCTGAGCACTGTCCTTGGACTTTCTCAAGGCTAGAGCTCTACCACTTGAGCTTCAGCACCACTTCCAGCTTTTTTCTATGTATGTGGTATGGAGGAATCAAACCTGGATCTTGGTACATGCTAGGCAAGCACTCTACCACTAGGCCAAACTCCTGGCCCAGGACCTTGAACTCTTGCTTAGCTTTTTCACTCAAGGCAAGCACTCTGCCGCTTGAGCCATACATACTTCCACTTCTGGCTTTTGCTGATTAATTACAGATGAGAGTCTCTTGAATTTGATTTTGAACCAAGATTCTCAGATCTCAGTCTCTTGAGCAGCTAGGATTACAGGCATGCTGTACTATCGCACAGCACAAATAACTTTTAGAATATTACCTTTTGTTGAGCTTTGGTACAATATCAAAGAAATCGGTCCACGATTAGGTGAGAACCCTCCTGACCTGTCTGGTTACATATCTGTGTGAAGCTGGATTTTCTACAAATACTTCCATTGGAACAACATTTCACGAGAGGAGCAAGTATTACATTTCAGCTGTCTTCTATTCAGACATGGAAGAGATTTGTATGCATTTACAATTACATCAGTTTTCTCATTAAGTGTATTGTTCAACAATTGTGTTCATTTAAAAAATGTTAACATTTTATAGGGGCCAGGAGTTTGGCCTGGTGGTAGAGTGCTTGCCTAGCATGCAGGAAGACCTAGGTTTGATTCCTTAGTACCACATACACAGAAAAAGCTGGAAGTGGTGCCGAGGCTTGTAAAAGCCCAAGGACAGTGCTCAGGCCCTGAGCTCAAGCCCAGGACTGGCAAAAAAAAAGTTAACATTTTATAGTATTATGACTAGTTGTATGTGTATGCACCTGCTCATGCATGCCAGTCTGGGGCTTGAAGTATGTTCCCCAGACCTTGTTGTAATCAGCATTTTTGCTCAAAGTGAGCACTCTGCCACTGAGCCAAGTTCCACTAACAGTCTTTTGCTGGTTAATTGGAAATGAGTCTCACAGATTGTCTGCCTAAGCTGACTTCAAACAGCCATTCTCAGCTCTCAGGTTCCTGAGTAGTTAAGATTACAGATGTGAGCCTGACGTAGGAAAAGATTAAAAGTGTAGAGGGATTTTTTTGGAAGGATGTTACAAAAAGACATATGACAATGATAGATATACTAGCATAATTTACAATAGCAAAATGCTTAAGCTCACCTAGATTCTGTTTGGTTTTCTTTTATTGCTGTGCTATTTTGAACCCCATGTACACAGAGTCAACAGGTTGACTGACTTGTATGTGAATTTCTTAGGTCATTTCTCGTCATTATTGGTCCATGCAAAATCCTTCTCCAGCCAGGTGCTAGTGGCTCATGCTTATAATCCTACCTACTCAGAAGGCTGAGATCTGAGGATTGTGGTCCAAAGTCAGACACACACACACACACACACACACACACACACACACACACACACCAGTCATGGGGATTGAATTCTCAATTTTGAACTCTCTCTTAGGTTTTCACTCAAGGCTAAAACTCTACCACTTAAACCATACATCTACTTCAGCGTTTTTCTGCATTTTCAGAAATAAGAGCCATTTGGATTTTTCTAAGCCAGCTTATGCTGGCTTCCAATTGCAATCTTTACATCTCCACCTTCTGAGTAGCTAGGATTACAATCCTAAGCCATTAGCACAGGGCCATCTTTCTTCAATTTTACTGTCATTTTTCTCACTTAAATACATGCCTATTTTAAAGAGATGGATACATATACTTAAAGATTTGTAACATTATAAATGGGAATGATAGGTATTGCTATTTTATATACTGTTATATAATGTCCACTTAAATCAATAGTGTTGGAACTATAACTCTCATCATGCTCTCTGTATTTTATTTCATGGATATTTTTGAGATCTTTTTTCTTTTCCTTCTTTTTTTGGGGGGAGGGCTAGTCCTTGGCCTTGACTCAGGACCTGAGCAATGTCCTTGGGCTTTCTCAAGGCTAGAGCACTACCACTTGAGCCACAGCACCACTTCTGGCTTTTTCTATGTTTGTGGTACCAAGGAATTGAACCTGGGTCTCTATGCATTCTAGGCAAGGACTCTACCAGTAGGCCAAACTCCCAGCCCTGTTTTTGAGATTTCCAGTGATGGTTTATTCCAATACTTCTCTCCACATGACATCTGGTGCTTGGCTTCCTCCATATTTGACTTTGGACTCACCTATGGATGCACACCTGGAATGAATCTGGCTCCCCGCCTCCAGTACGATCATGGGATAGCATTCATACATGTGACCTTGCTCAAGCTTTTTTTAATTGTCTGAAAATCATATCCATGAGTGGGACTGACACACATACTTGACATATGTAAACATTACTAGCTGGGCTTGGCAGCCCATGCATATAATTCTAGCTATTTAAGAGGCTCAGATCTGAGGATCACAGTTCTAAATCAGCCAGGGCAGATATGACCAAATTCTCTAGTCTTCCACATGCTGTTTCTGATAAATGCATATAATTTTTTCTATTATAATTAAAGAAAAAATAATTGACTAAATTAACCCTATATTATATATATACATATACATATATATGGATATATCCAGGAAGATAATGGATAGAGAGGATGTCTTTATTTTTTAGTTCAAGTATGAAGCCCTGAGTTCAAACCCCAGAAGGGAAGAAGGAAGGAAGGGAGAGAGGGAGGCAGAGAGGGAGGGGAAAGAAACCTATTAAAGAACTTCACATTTTGTGTTATCTTTACATTTATGTCTTACATTTACATGTTTAGTCTATCTGGAGCCTACCTTTGTGTAGGTAGAGATATATTTTTCTATATACAATGAGAAGTATCCTGACATTATGTACTACACAATTTTTCCCTCTCCAAATGCTTTCCACTACAAATGTTTATCGTATAAATGGGCTTTGCATGCACATCATTCATTTCTGAACTCTCAACTCGATTTTTCCTATTGCTAAGTCATTACCATTATCTTTGTCACCACCATCTGTGATACATCCATCTCGTGAGCAGGCTACAAACCATTTATTTGTCTCACATCTTCTACTTCTCTCTTCAATCATCAGATTAGTTTTATAATTTGTTGTGTTTCTCAAAAATCTAGCTAGGAAGCTGGGATTCTACATGAGATCTAGTGTCTTTAAAAAAAAAAATGTGTGGAGCCAGGCATGGGGGCTCATGCTTGGAATCCTAGCTACTCAGGAGGCTGAGATCTGAGGATCGAGGTTCAAAGCCAGCTGGTGCAACTAGAGAATGACTCTTATCTACAATTAATCACTTACAAGGGGAAGTGGGGCTGTGGCTCCAGGGGTAGGCAGTAGCCTTGAGCTGAAGAGCTCAGGGACAGCGCCCAGGCCCCATGACCAACACCAACACCAACAAAAAATATGCAATACCGGGGTTTGAACTCAGAATGTCACCTTCCTAGGCAACACTCTACTGCTGAGTTACACCTTCAGTCCTTTTTGGCAATGAAAGAGAGAGTCTTCTTGCCTTCTACCTAGACTAATGCCTGAATCGCCATGTTCCTCTTTTATGCATCCTGCTGGAGCTAGGATGATGTATATACCACAAGTCCAGATTTTTTCACTGAGTTGGAATCTCCCAAACTTTTTGTGCTAGACTGAACTTGAGCCATGATCCTCCTGATCTCAGCCTCCCAAGCAGCTAGGATTACAGACCTGAGCTGCTCCTGGCTTATCCTCTTGAACTTAAGTGAACAGTGTATTATTGCTCTCAATAGAGTATTGAACGGTATGTCTTTAGAGTGAATCCACTGTACTTGATAAAGCATTATACCTACTGATAAGTCACTCCCAACTGACCCAACCTCTTCTCAACTCTTTGATTTGAGGATTTGACTGTTTACCTACCTCATCTAAACAGTTTATTCACTTTACTTTCCTATGACTAGTTTATTACATGAACATCATGTATGTTCATCCACATTACTATTTCATATAGAAGTTCCTTATTTGTAAAGCTAAGTAGTATGTTATTGTATGTATATACAGTGTACTGTCCATTTATCTGTTCCTCCAGGTAATCTGGAATCTGGTTCTATATCAATAAATATAGGAGTACTGATACTTCTTCAAGATCTTGATTTCATTTTTTTTGGATAAATATCAAGAAATAGGATTACTACATTAGTCCATAGTTCTATTTTTCAAGCTGTAAAGAACATCCATATTGTTTTCAATAGCAGTTGTACACGGCATTCTCACCAAAACTATACAAGGGTTCCTTTTTTTGCCAGTCCTGGGACTTGAACTCAGGATCTGAGCCCTGTCCTTATGCTTTTTCAAGACTAGAGCTCTACCACTTGAGCCACAGCACCACTTCTGACTTTTTTTTTCTATGTATGTGGTACCAAGGAATCGAACCCGGGTCTTCATGCATGCTAGGTGAGAGGTGAGCACTCTACCACTAGGCCACATTCCCAGCCCACAAGGGTTCATTTTTGAGTCTCATGCAATCCTCATATTTCTTTGATTTTCCCCCCAAACTGGCAAGAGCATACTGGAGCTTGAAAAAGGAGCCTTTTGCTCTCCATTAGAGGATGACATTCACCACTTGAGACACAGCTCTACTTCCAGATGTTTGCTGGTTAATTGGATATATGAATCTGCCCAGGCTGGCAGAACTTTGATCCTCAAATCTCAGTCTACTGAATAGCTAAGTTTATAGTTCTTGTTCTTTTGCTTTTCCCATTTTCTGAAGTAGGAATTTCATCCCACAAAAGATGATGAGTATATATTGGAATGCAAGTTTAGTTACCTCAGGGTAGCCATTCCACAATGCATACAAATTTTTTCACGTCCTGTGTGTGATAAATGTATATTTTTGTTTACAATTAAAGAAAAAATTAATCAAATAAATTAGTCCTTGAATGTTTTATCAAACCCCATTGAAGTCTAAGCTATGAGTTTTTTTGTGTGGGGGGAAAAGAATGGTAGGAAGCAATAGCTTTAATTTCTTTAATCACTATGTTTACAGTGTGTTGTATGAATGCTTAAGCTATATGTTAAAATTACACACATACTTCTTTCAAAGCAATGAGTAATAAAAAAGTAACATTGAGGGGCCGGGAGTTTGGCCTACTGGTAGAGTGCTTGCCTAGCATGCACGAAGACCCGGGTTAGATTCCTCGGTACCCCACATACATAGCAAAAAGCTGGAAGTGGTGTTGAGGCTCAAGTGGTAGAGTGCTAGCCTTGAGAAAGTCCAAGGACAGTGCTCAAGCCTTAAGCCCAAGACCAGGACTGGCAAAAAAAAAAAAGTAACATTGATCAAGAAGCACTGCACTTCCAGGTATTGGTGACTCACACCTGTAATCCTAGCTACTCAGGAGGTGCGATCTGAAGACTGCAGTTCAAGCCAGCCTGGAAAGGAAAGTCTGTAAGACTATTACCCTCAATTAATCATCAAAACCCTGAAAGTAGGGTTGGGAGTTTGGCCTAGTGGTAGAGTGCTTGCCTAGAATGCTTAGAGACCCCGGTTCGATTCCTTGGTACCACATACATAGAATAAGCCAGAAGTGGCGCTGTGGCTCAAATGGTAGAGCTCTAGCCTTGAGCACAAAAGCTTTGGGGAAAGTGCCGAGGTCCTGAGTTCAAGCCCCACAGTAGGCACTAAAAAAAAAAAAAAAAAAAGAAAGAAAGAAAGAATTAAGTAATTTAAAAAGCCAACAAACAAGATACACTGTCTTGATAAACTGAAGATGCTAAAACACCTTTATACACGTAAAGACTTTGCTATTAATTTTTTTTAACTTCTTTTTTTTTTTTGCCAGTCCTGGGCTTGAGCTCAGGGCCTGAGCACTGTCCTTGGACTTTCTCAAGGCTAGAGCTCTACCACTTGGGCCTCAGCACCACTTCCAGCTTTTTTCTATGTATGTGGTACCAAGGAATCGAACCCGGGTCTTCGTGCATGCTAGGAAAGCACTCAACCACTAGGCCAAACTCCCGGCCCCTTTGCTATTAAATTCTTAAAAATAAGAGAACTGATAGTCAATCACATTTACATTTGCAGTAGTGAGTTGTGCAGAATACCTCCACTTGCAGATGCAGACCCCGGGCTGCCTCAGAAAGGGCCTCCTATGTGTTCAAGTTCTCTCTGCAAGTTTGGCTTCCAAATGGATTAGGCCAATCGTTGGTAAGAAATCCCCCATGGATGGACTGTGGTTAGAAAAGTTATTCCCTGACTTCCCAGCCTTCAGGCTTATTTCCCTGACCGATGTGTCCATTCTTCTTAAGCTGGTCTCCCCTTCCCACCCCCACCACCATTCTTCATCTCTGACTTGCCTAGCTGTAATCAGAGCTAGGGTACCATACTATCTCCATACTATCTTTTGGGACTTCCCTCCACCAAATCAATATTCATAAACATTTCATTTGCTGGGCCCCTAAATTACCACAATAGGAATGTGCCATCTGTTGTTGCCTAGGCCTAATTGATTGACCTTTCTAGTGACTTTTACTTACAATGGCATTCTTAACAGTGACAATCTGCCATGCCACCCTACCCACAGGTACAGTCCTCCAGATGTGCCCATTCCTCCAAATCTAAAATATACTTGGTGAGATATATTATGCAAAAACTATATGCTGAATGTTTTATTATTACCTTCAAGTTGTTATACAAAGGGGTTTCAATTGAAAATGTCTATTGGGATGTATAACATATCTTAACCAATGTCACAGGGGGATTTTTTGTTGTTGTTTTTGCTTTTGTTTTTTGCCAGTTCTGGGGCTTGAATTCAGGGTCTGCACTCTGTCCAGTGCTCAACCACTTGAGCAACAGCACCACTTTTGGCTCTTTCTGTGTATGTGGTACCAAGGAATCAGACCCAGAGTTTTGTGCGTGCTAGGCAAGCACTTTACCTCTAGGCTATGCTCCCAGTCCTGTCACATTTTTTTTGCCAGTCCTAACTTGAACTCAGGGCCTGAGCCCTGTCCTTAGGCTTTCTCAAGGTTAGAGCTCTACCACTTGAGACTTGAGCCACAACACCACTTCCAGCTTTTTTTCTATGTATGTGGTAATTGAGGAATCGAACCCAGGTCTTTGGGCATGATAGGTGAGCACTCTACCACTAGGCCAAACTCTCAGCCCCCCATTACATCTTTTGATAACCTTTTGTTTTCTCTTAGAGACTTATCTTCTTCAATACAGGTTACAGGTGCCAGGTACTATTGCTGTTGTTACTGTTTCTCTCTCTCTCTCTCTCTCTCTCTCTCTCTCTCTCTCTCTCTCTCTCTCTCTCTCTCTCTCTCTCTCTCTCTCTCTCTCTCCCTCTCCCTCTCCCTCTCCCTCTCCTCTCTCTCTCTCTCTCTCTCTCTCTCTCTCTCTCTCTCTCTCTCTCTCTCTCTCTCTCTCTCTCTCTCTGATTCTTTTCTTGCATTGATTCAATTCAATTATCAGTGATTCCAAAATCTATACAAATGATTCGAAAAGCTATACAAATGATTTCAAAGTCTTCCTGCAATTCTGACTGTCTCCCCGGTCTTCCATTTTCTTTGGTTTCTGATTGCTATATTCCAAGCTGAGCATACTAACAGCACTTCAAATATACTGGGAGAAACCAAATTTCCGTCTTCCTCACTAAAATAGCTTCTCCACACGACTTTCTTTCCAGTCCTAATACCACCAATCTCCTTCTTCCTTCAGCTCAAAATGTTGCTCCCAGCCTGGCCATTTTTTTTCTTTGTTCTTTTTGCTGTCTAGTTCACACGTCAGCATCTCCTGAAGCGATAGGACTCATTTTTGTTCAGTCACAACAACCAAGCTCCAGACATCTTGCAGCCTTCTGACTCAACGTCCCATGACTGGTTTCTCTAGTGCACATACCTAATCCAACAAGTGGACACACTTCCCAAAATATACAGTATTTTTTATTTTCTGTTTTTAAAAAAATAATGATAACTGCTGGGGTGTGAGGGATAGCTCAGACGGTAGAGTGCCAGCGAGTGAGCGAAAGCATCAGCTACTCAATTGGAGTCCTGGTCTCAGATTAATCAATTAATTAATTAGCTAATTAATTAAAATAACTTCCCAGTTGGGCAACAGTGATTCATATTTATCTTCCTAGCAAGTTAGAAGTATGACATTTGAGAATTGTGTTATTCCCAGGCCTGACAGAAAAGTCCCATCTCAAAAAGCCAGAAGTAGAGGCGTGACTCAATTAGTAGAGCAAGAGCCTTGAGTGAAAAAGCCAGGCAAGAATGCACAGCCCTGGGCTGGGAATGTGAGTTAATGATAGAGTACTTGACTGGCACACATAAGACCTGGATTCGATTCTTTAGTGCCATGTGCACAGGAAATATCAGACATGGTGAGTTGGCCCAAGTGTCAGAGAGCTAGCCTTGAGCAAAAAGAAGCTCAAGAACAGAGTCCAGGCCCTCTGAGTTTAAGCCCCAGAATGAGAGAAAGAAAGAAAGAAAGAAAGAAAGAAAGAAAGAAAGAAAGAAAGAAAGAAAGAAAGAAAGAAAGAAAGAAAGAAAGAAAGAAAGAGAGAGAGAGAAAATGGAGTTCAAGCCCCAGTTCTGGCACACACACACACACACACACACACACACACACACACACACACTACTATAATGGATCTACTTTCCTTTAATAGATAACCACAATGGACTAAATTTCTTTTAATAAATTTTGGAAACCGTTTTCTTTTTGTTTCAAATCATGTTCTTTTCCTTTGAGATGCTGTATTCTATAGCACTTCTTTGTGTGTATGTGTGTACCAGGAGTTTGAACTCAGGACCTGAGTGTTGTCCCTGAGCTCTTTTTATATAATTTATTTTTTATTGTGATTAATAGAAGGGTTGCACTATATTCACCAGATAGAAGGTGCATAACTTCACAAACATTAATACCCTTTCTCATGACATGGATCTCTGAGCTTTTTAACCCAAGACTTAAGCTACAGCTCCACTTGTGGCTTTCTGATGGTTAATTGGACATATGAGACTCATGACTTACCTCTTTGGTCTTTCGATCCTCAGATCTCAGCCTCCTGAGTAGCTAGGATTACAGACTTCAGCCACCAGTGCCCAGCTTGTTTTAGACTTTTAAACAATTACAGAAGGTCAAGCTCTAGTGGCTCAGATCTATTATCCCCATTACTCAGGAAGCTGAGATGTGATCAGAGTGGTTTAAAGCCAGCCAGGCAGAATAGTCCATAAGGCTTGTATCTCTACTTAACCAGCAAAAAATCAGAAGTAAGATCTCAAGTATGTCTCAAGTGGTAGAGCTCTAGCCTTGAGTCAAAAAGGCAAAGGCCTTGAGTTCAAGCCCCAGCACTGGAGCACAAAAAATTAAATTAAATTAAAATTAAATTAAAGGTTTCAGAAACTGGGAAGGACAGTTTAGTGATGAAACACTGCCTTATTTGTGAGGCCCTCGATTTGACCAATAGTAAAACAAAAAGGAAAAAAGAAACAAATCTATGGATCATTACAGGTATGAAATTCATCTCCATATAGTCAATAAATGTTGAATTATCTCTGATGAAAAGTATGTATGACATTGGCACAAGCCAAACTTCAAAATAATTTTCTCTCTGATTTTTTTTTGCAAGTCCTGGGCCTTGAACTCAGAGCCTGGGTACTGTCCTTGGGCTTTCTCAAGGCTAGCACTCTACCACTTGAGCCACAGGGCCACTTCAGGCTTTTTCTATGTATGTGGTACCAATGGATTGAAACTGGGTCTTCATGCATGCTAGGCAAGCACTCTACCACTAGGCCAAACTCCCAGCTGAAACAATTGAAATGTAACATTAATGCCAGGTACAGTAGTAGCACTAAGGAAAAAAGAACTATTAAAAATTTCATTTTTGAGAATCTTTGCTAACTTGGATTTCTATAGCTTACTGAATGTATCACTCACAAGACAAAACCCCAAAGAAAGATTGTATCACAAGACTTTAATATCTGAATGTACTTTATCATGGTTCTGTTGCTTGGAAACCCTCATTTTGACAACATGAGAGACTAAGATTTTGCTTTGTTTTGTGTCTGTATATGTGCCAGTACTGGGGCTTAAACTCGGGGCCTGGGTGCTGTCTCTGAGCTTTTTCACTCAAGGATGAAGCTGTTACTTCACACACAGTAGACTGGTGTTTCAAACAAGTCCCCAGTCATCTCAAGGCATATGAATCTGAAACAAAGACAAAAGGAAGTAAAACTTTCTACTTACATTTAAAGCACAAGTTGGGAAAATATTGAAAGAATCCCTGCAGTTGGACATCTAGGAGTTGCTGTAGCAAATAAAAGCATGCACACCTGTATTCCTTTTCCCATCCTCACTTTTGTTACAGTTGCTGTAAATGGCTAGGAACATGCAAAATATGCTAAACCAGAAACCCAGACTGTACCTGAAGAGTTAGCTGTTGAAAGGCACAAAGACACAATGGATTTAAAAGCCTCTTGAAGAACAAACAGGCTTTTTGCTCCACAGATGCCAGGCAGAACAGTATATGGCAGGGAAAGAGCTGGAGAAACTACTTTAGAAACCTATTACTAGGAATGCAGATAGTCAGGGAACAATCCAGAAAGGAAGGAAGGTGCTCACTCTTCAAAATGTTTGGTTTTTTGTTGTTATTGTTGTTTTGTTTTTGTTTTTGTTTTGTCATTTGTGGGGCTTGAACTCTGAGCCTGAGCACTGTTCCTGAGCTCTTCAGCTCAAGGCGACCACCCTACTACCCCTGGGCCTGGGTGTTGTCCCTGAACTCTTCTACTCAAGGCTACCACCCTACCCCTTGAGCCACAGCACCACTTCCGGTTTTCTAGTGGTTAATTGGAGATAAGAGTTTCACGTTCTTTAGTGCTCGGGCTGGTTTTGAACCCCAATCCTCAGATCTCAGCCTCCTGAGTAGCTAGGATTACAGGCATGAGCCACTGCGCTTGGCTTCAAAAGGTTTTTAAATGTGACCATTCTTGTGTTGTCTTTTTGCTGCAATATAAAATGAGTATCATACATTGAATGGCTAACCAGCTACAGGAGGTAGAGCAAATAGAAGCTGAGTAAAGAAGTCAAGGCTGCTACACGCCATCGGGTCATGCTTATCATCTTAGCTACTTAGGAGGCTGAGATCTCAGGATCTAGGTTTTATGGTAACCTGGTGGTGGTGGGGGGATCGCTGAAATTCTTATCTCCAATTAAACAGCAAAAAGCCAGGAGGTGTGACTAAAGTGTTAGAGCACTAGCTTTGCGGAAAAAAAAGCTCAGGGACAGCATCCAGGTCCTAAGTTCAAACCCCATTACTACCTCCCTCCCTCAAAAAAAAAAAGGCTGGGAGAAGGGAGGAAGGGAGGAAGGAAGGAAGGAAGGAAGGAAGGAAGGAAGGAAGGAAGGAAGAAAGAAAGAAAGATTAATTTGTGAATTGGCTGGGGCAACCCATAGCAAGAATTTCTGAAATAAACATAAAATGTATCCCCCTTGCTCAATCACCCTTTCACGCTTACATTTTTCATAATCCCACAAATATTTGTCTATGTTAGCTTGCTTTCAGATATTAAAGTGTTAATAAATTAGCCTGCCTGCAAACAGGAATGGAGAAAAGCCACAGAACTTAGAAGTGAGCAGCTGACAGCAGATTATGCACGTGTAAGCTGGCCTCTGCTCTGCATTTTCTATGTAGCAGTTTTCTCAGTCTGGCCGCTGTGTCCTGATTTCCTGGCTGCTGGAGCATAAAACTGAGTTATATGGGAATGAATTTCCAAAGTCTTGTTTTATGATCCTATGAACTCTGCCTTTTCAAAAAGAAGCAAGCTCCTTCTGTGTTGAGACTGATAATGATACGCTTTGGCAGTAGCCTGGTTAAGATTCTGATTTCACGTTTAGAAAGGAAAATACTCTAGATATTTAAATTAGAAGTGATGTACTAACCTTTATTGTACAAGGAATCAGCCTCCTGAAATTGGATGTTAAAGGTGTGTGTGTGTGTGTGTGTGTATAAATATATAAATAAATGTCATGGCAAATAGTAAGGATAGAATAAGAGGGAAAGGAGAGAAAAATCTGGGCTACACTGGCATGCATACTTCTAATAAACTAGTTTGTCATACCCTCTAATTATTCCATTTGTGAGTAATAGACACACACTTCACATTGTGGTAATTCTTCCAAATTTTCCTGGCTGTAAGGTAGTAAGAACATTAATTGTACCACTTGGAAACATTTGATCTGATGTTTTAACAAAAAAATTGCATCTGTGAAGGACATCGTGATGCCTGCACCTGCTGTGGTGACACTGGCTGATTGGACTGATTATAGAATAAATTATTTGATTTATTTCAGACTGGGAAATATACCCTAAAAATGTAAGTCTTTTTGACCAAGCTATATCTTGAGGTCTGTATTTGGAATAAGGACAAAAAAAACTAAGCCTGGATTTTCTTTTTCTAGATAAACTCCAGGAAAGACAGATAAATACCTTCAGTTAGACATAGTTAAACTAAGCCAGGCACGGTAGCTCACATCTGTAATCCTAACTACTCAGATCTGAGGATTGCGGTTCAAAGCCAGTCCAGGAACTAAAAAGTCTGTGAGACTCTTATCTCCAATTAACCACTAGAAAATCAGAAGTGGCGCTGTGGCTCCAGGGGTAGGGCAGTAGCCTTGAGCTGAAGAGCTCAGGGGACAGCGCCCAGGCCCAGAGTCCAAGCCCCATGACCAAAAAAAAAAAAAAAAGAAATGGTTAAACTAGGAGCTAGAAATCACTACTAAATCTGATATAAATCTTTCTTTCAGGACTACTTTAAGACTCTACAAGTCTATTACTTCTAAGGCTGAAAAGTCTATCATTTTGAATAGCTGAGAGATTAGCTTCTATCAAAAACACTAGGCCATAGATTCATTTCACTTACATTGTCTTCTCTCATTTTTTCTGTAGGGATCTAAAATTCCACTAGTAATTTTATTGGCAAATTCCATTTCAAAACATAATAAAATTAAAGAAACAATAAAATGAATGTATACCACATGTATCCTTGTCATATATTTACAGGCCAACAATCAGAAGACAATACAGAAAATTTAAATTATTAATACTTTAATGTAACCAACTAAAAGATACTATTTTCTTCCCATATTTTTCCTGCAATGGACTTATAATCAGTACAGAAGAAAAATGATATTTTAAAGATTGATTCTACTGGATCCCTGTATCTCTCTAGCCAATAGAACCTAACAATGAAGGCATGTTTTTTAAGCAAACAATGCTTTCAATAAGATAATGTATGACTAGATTTAGGGAGACAGACGTAAAATCCAGCGCTTATAAGCTCATGGGAACTATAGGGAAGGCATTTAGGTGATACCAAGGATAGAGAATGGCCAAGATCTGTGCTTCTTCTTCAAAGACCTGATGGCACAACACTAGTAACTCTGAAGCAAGAACACATTATTATCTGTCATTAGTCTATGTCAGTGAATCCAATTTTTGTAGTCATTTGTTTCAGATTTTGAAAAGCAGAAGGCTAGGGCAAGCCAAGGAGGCTACCTAGAAGGGACCCGCCTGGATTAGGGCATTTAATGAAGGGAGAGAAGGGCAGTGGGCACCAGCAGAGACAGGCAACCGCACAAAGGAGGAAAGAGATGAGAGTATCTCACTGCACACAGCGAGCATCGCACAGGCCAGATCACAGCAGCTTCTCCAAGCAAAGAATGTTCTAACTTTAAAGTGGACTTTAATGAAGTGCTATTCTTATTAGCCAAGAACTAGGTCTTACAAATATCAAGACAGACGTACGTAGACAGATGTGGCTCTGATCCTTGTACAAAGCCTGAAGCCACATGTGTCTCCTTATAAGTACCCACCTGCGTGAAGTGTGTTGTAGTGCGTTTATGTTTTCAACAATTTTATTGTTATTATTAAGATGTACAGAGAGCCACCATTTCATAAGTCAAGTGATGAGTACTCTATTTTTTGGCTAATGTCACCCCTTCTTGTACTTCCCTCGAGTTCTACCTCCCATCCCTATCCAATCACTTTTGAATTTCACTGTTACCTCTGATATATCAGATATCCTGATTCCATTATTCTGTTCTCAGAGCTTACAACATAATGGAGAGAGGAAGGGGGTTGAATGCAGTCATAATATTCTATGTGTATGTATATACACACATATGTATATATACATATTTATATGAAGAAAGAACTAGGGAAATGCAGGAGATGTGTGGGATTGGAAGAGATAGGGAGAATTATGAAAGGAGTTACATTGATCAGGATGCATTGTACTAATAAAATGATGTTGAATTGAAACCCCTTTATACAATTACTTAAGGATTTTTTTTAATTAAAATAAATGGAAAAAGCAAGTCATCTTGGAAGGACTCCCTAAGGAGTCACATTCGTTGCTCAAATATTTTCCAAGTTTAGCAAATTGTTTGTCCCCTCCCCTTAAAACTTCAAATTCTGATGGCTTTTTCCTCACCAGTAAAAACTATACTGAGAAATATCAACGGAACACACTTCAACAGGTTTCAAGTATGTTATTTATTTAGTGTTTTTATGATTTTCCTTCTAAGACTCATTTCTTAAAACTGATTGCTCTCTTTAGGGAGGATCAATTCCCAGGAGCCCTAAATTTGAATGTTGTTAACTTATATCCTCTTGTGCCCTTTTCCACCATTCAGACGGCCCTTTTTCTGCCATTATCTGTGGTGCTGTTATTTTTTTTTTAGCCATCTTTATGTTTCTTTCTGAACCCAGCTGTCTGTCTTTTTTAAATATATTTTATTGTAATTAATAGAAGGGTTACATTATATTCGCCAGAGAGAAGGTGCATTATTTCACAAATATTGCTACTCTTTCTCATGTTTTTGTCCCCATTTCCCTCCCCCACCCTCTCCCCTCATCTTGTTTTCCTCCCTTCCGTATCCTATTTCAAATAAACAAATATACAATAGATCAAATAACAAGGTAAGATACTGTAACAATATGAGATAACCAAGGGACAACAAAAGACATCAGAAATAACATAGTACATTAAGAATAACAATCTCACATTATCTGGCTCTCATTTCTATATCCTGGAGGTCCTTTCATTTAGCCTCATCCTATGTGGCTTTATGTAACTAGGTTTGCCCTATTGTAAACCTCTACTAGAAGAGTCCAAGGTTTATACTGATTATGACCAGCTGTCTGTCTTTTATACCCATAGTTACCTCTGGACATTTAGATGATAATGATTTGTGAGTCTGTTTTTGAGAACTAACTGTGCCCCACTCTTCACAAGCTTATCCTGAGAAAGCATAGTATCAAACACCATCTCTCTTACCCCAAATACACAGCCATTTGATTCAATTTTATGTGTTAACTGATTGCATTCAAGAGCAGGATTCCCTCACTCCTATCGTTATTGAGTGTTTCTGTTCTTCTCCTTTATTAAGGCTCTCTGTAGCAACATGGGAACTTTAGCTATCTGTGGTCTAGGCTGACCTGCACGTTGGACAGTGAGAATGACCTCTGACCCTACAGTTCTTCCTGGCAGTGGGGAGAATTGACAGCATCTTTTCAATTTCTCCCTTGTCTTTGCTTGAACATACTAGAATTACAACCTCTGACAAAGGTAGCACCTCTTTTGTATTGGAAACAAAAGGAGTGTGTAATGAATTGGTTAAGATTACATTGCATGTTTAGATGATGAAATCCTTCGGCAGCTAGTTTCTTTTCTATAGCTGGACTTGGTCTTTCAATAAGACATTATTGACTAGCATCTTTCCCAGATCAGGTTCTTTGGAACACACTCTTGATGCTTAGAGTTGGTTTTTTTGTTTGTTTGTTTGTTTGTTTTTTGTAAGACTAAAAACATCTGCAGTATAGGCAAAGAGAATCACACAGGAGAAAATGATTCCCAATATCTCAATACAACCATTGTAGATGAGCTATATGCATGAAACACAAAGATACTTGTACTTACATGAACCCTTTTCAAATTAACCAAGGTGGGAGGATATGAACTACAACTTTATTTGCCATTTCTCTGCAAAGTAGGGAGGAGGGGAAAACGGAGAAGAAAGACTTTGTAAATAACCACTCAAAATCAGGTGCTGGTGGCTCAACCTATACTCCTAGTTACTTAGGAAGGTTGGATCTGAGGATCAAGGTTTGAAACCAGCCTGGACAGAAAAGTCTATGAGACTCTTTTTTCCAATTAACCACCAAAAAGCTAGAAGTAGAACTGTAACTGAAGTAGACCATCAGCCTTGAGTCAATAAACTAAGGGACCATTAATTAAAGCCTCAATACCCAGTCAAAAAAAAAGGAAAGAAAGAAAGAAAAGATGAAAGGAAGGAAGAAAGGAAAATAAAAGGGAAGGGGGAAAAAAGGAGGAAAAGAAAAGAAAAACTTCTTGAATGGACTATCATGACATTATAAAATGAGTTTTTAATTTTTTTTTTCCAGTCCTGGGCTTGGGCTCAGGGCTTGAGCACTGTCCCTGGGTTTTCTCAAGGCTAGGGCTCCACCACTTGAGCCACAGCACAACTTCTGGCTTTTTGCTACGTATGTGGTACCAAGGAATCGAACCCGGGTCTTCGAGCATACTAGGCAAGCACTCTACCACTAGGCCAAACTCCCGGCCCCGAGTTTTTAATTTTTATGGAGAAACAATCAATGCCACAATTGTGTGGTGACAGCAAATGTTTTCTTTCTATTAAGGACAAATCATATAACCTTTGGTTGTGCTAAATACCAAATTATTGGCCTCTTTTTTCTTTATCCCTAATGATCCTTTTGCTTGTTGTTCAGTCTGCATTTTCAAAAACAAAATGGTTTATGATTTTTGCTTTAAAGATGATATATACCCAAATTGATGGCAGAAAATATTTTATATGTTTTTCACAGAATGATCAGATCATTTATTCATCTTTTAGCTAAAAAGGAATTATATTCATGTCAATTATCTTTGCTAAGGACTGTAACACTAATTTCACCCTTTCTAAAAATTAAATACCAAACAGTTTCTATAAGGTGTTGATAATTACCTATATTATTGTGCTGTGCTGCTGTGACAGATGTTGGCCCAAAAAAAGCCTCAAATGCCTACAGCTGTGCACTCCATGACATCTAGCTTCCACTCAGACAGAAGGCTAACAGATGTTCTGAACTGTCACTTTGCCTGAATGTTTTTAAAATCTAAGGACCTGCTTTATCATTCACCAGGGTCTGGTTGGGTTTCACGGAGGTCCTGCGACTTCCCATCTGTGACGATGTTGATGACATTGATAGGTCAGCCCTTGCATTTCTTCTCTTATTTAGTAAATAGTCATCTGCTTACATGTGGCTTGTGGACTGTGAATGCAGCTTCTATACATACATATGTATGTAAAAATCCTTTTCTGAAATACCTAGAGATTTGAGTTACCCGTAAATATGGAAGTTTGCTGTGAAATGTAAAGGAAGGCTTCATTGTAAGCACCTCAGAAGTAAAAGGTGAACCATTTCCACTGATGAGTTCCAAAAGTTGTATGGGGGAGGTGGGGGGAGATGTGGAGCAGGGTAATGTACAAAGCAATGTTCCTTTATTTTTTATTCTGCATGGTAACAATGTCACTTGTAACAGTGACTAGTAATTATTCATCCTTTTAGAATAATAGAAGAAAATAAATGCCATTGGGAAAATGGGTAGCACATCTTAACACCTTAACACAGCTTAAGACCTGAGTACTTCCGCTTTCCAACCTACCATCAGGTTCTTCCTACACAACTCCTGCCCCAAGCGAAGTCCACCGTGCCTCATTTGCTGCTGCTCTTAATTTTAACAAGCTGCATTCCTGTAGTACATTCATTTTTAATAGTTGAAACATTCTGTGAACAATCAGGTGTTTGGCCTATCCTGTTTCTCCTCTATTCTGTACAGAAATATAACTCCAAATACTACATCTTTCTGGGTTTGTTTCTCCATTAGTCCCCACACTTAATTATGAGGATGAGAGGGATGCCTTATTCCTCTTTGTTATAGGCTAAGCTCTCAGTAATCCCAAACAAAAGAGCCAGTTCTGGAAGATATAGGATTTGCTAGCAGGATTATGGTCTCATAGATAATGATGTGCAGTCAGCAGAAGCAAAGCTTTATTTTAATTCAAATAAGCTAGTAAACAAACCACTGGCGAGTCTGCTGGTGAGAGGAACTGTCTGCTATTGCCATGTTGGCAGTGAAATTATAGAAAATCTATTATACCCTGTTCACCATATGTTTAATTTAATACAAGATACAAATTAAACTATCCATAGTGCCTATTAAATTAACAAGACTTTTTAATACATTTGAATGTCTTAAAATAATTCCTGTTGACCTATTAAAGGGTAGTTTGATGCAGGTGATTATCTAGGGGGAAAGGTAGTTAATAGAAAGGAAATAAAATTTAATTACCTCCCTCTCTAAGAAAATACAAAAATAAATGTTTGCTGGTTTGCAGTTGTTAATTGGGTTAATTAGTAGTCATGTGTTGTATTAGTGCTATATTTTCCTCCCACCCTTTTAGCTTCTGAGGCTGAGGTTTTGAGACTGGTATTCCATTTGACCTATGTGAATCTAAACTCATGAAATCATAACTTGCATCAGCCTAGCTAGCCAAAGGATAGGATAGCCTTAGGGCAGATGCCAATCAAAATCCATATTTAGAAAATTGAATGTAAACATAAAGCCCAGTTTTGGACTGGAAAAGGGCATAGACTTACTTTCTTACTTCCAGTTAATCTTCCCAAGGCTAAAGATCCTATGGGAAACCTGAATTTAAGAAGCTGTTTTTAGGCAAATACTGGTAGCTCATGCCTGTAATCCTAGCTACTGAGGAGGCTGAGATCTGAGGACTGTAGTTAGAAACTAGCGCATGTAGGCAATCAGTGAAACTTATCTCCAATTAAGCAGCCAAAAGCCAGAAGTGGCTCAACTGATAGACTGACCAGCCTGGAGTGAAAAACACCAAGCAAGAGCATAAGGCTCTTGTTTCAAGCCCTAGTACTGGCACAATCAATCAATCAATAGAACAAGAAACTGTTTCAGCTGGACATTCTGGTACGTGCCTGTAATTCCAGACTGAGGTAGAAAGATTGCAACTCTGAGACAATTGTGGATTATAGCAAGACACTGTCAAAAAGAAGGAAAGAGAAACAAAAATAAAAACTGGCTTCCAGTAAAGAAAAAAAATGCAGGCTCTGTAGTCAGGAACAAATGTCTCCTGAGCTCACATCAGCAAGCCACAAGGACGCTTACTGGAGTCCATTTGGACTGAGTCTCCATTTGGACTGTGTTTCAGAATCAGAGTCAAATTTGAAAGACAGATCTCATATGTTTCAGCTGTGAGTGAAGCCATCAACAGTTAACCCAGCTGGATCTTTCCTCGTTCTGCTAAGTAAAGGTAAAGTGTAAGCATTCCGGTTTTATAGGATTATTATGAGAAGTAAATAAGAGAAAGTATTGGGTAAATAATAGATACTAATTAAAGATTCGTTGTTTTTTTTTTTGCCTCTGTCACTCTCAAGCCAATAAGTGCTGTTCTGTCTTCCAGGGTAAAGACAGGGTTGTGAGGGATGGAAAGGAGAGACGTAAATAGCAATTCTCCTTGGAATCAGTTTTCCTGGATCATTAACTCCTTTCTAGACAAACCGCAAAAGGCACAATCCTCTTCTTTCAAAATGTGCTGCAATACACTAACTGCCTGTCTGTGCGTGCATGAAAAAGAAAAGTAGGAAATAATCACTTTTTAAATGTCTATATTCAGATCATTCACTGGGCCTACAACTGTTCATGGGATTATATAGTACAGAAATCTGAGGACAGAGAATATAAGCTCATCAAATTCAATTATAAACCAATCATTACAGTAGTGCATAAAATATACATTTGGGAAAAGATCCTCAGTTTAGATTATTCTTGAAGTCTAACAGGTGATAGTGTGTATGTGTGTGTGTGTGTGTGTGTGTGTGTGTGTGTGTGTGTGTGTTAATTATAGGTTCAAATTCAGGGCCTGAGTACTCTTTCTGGGTTTTTTGCTCAAGGATAGCATTCTACCACTTGATGCACAGTTTTGCTTCTGGTTTTCTGGTGCTTAATTGGAGACGAGTCTCATGGACTTTCCTGCCCAGGCTAACTTCAAATCCAGACCCCCAGATCCTAACCTCCTGAGTAACTGAGATTGTGGGGAGCCACAGGCGCCTGACTTTTCTTTTTCTTTTTTCTTTTTTTTTTTTTGTGGTCAGGGGGGATTGAACTCTGGGCTTGGGTGCTATCTCTGAGCTCTCCCACTCAAGCTACTGCCCTACCCCTGGAGCCACACTGCCACTTTCAGTTTTCTGATGGTTAATTGGAGATAAGAGTCTCACAGACTAGTGCCCGGGCTGGCTTTGATCTGCGATCCTCAGATCTCAGCCTCCTGAGAGCTAAGATTACAGGTGTGAGCACCATGGCTTTTTTTTAATTAACATTTTACTCACATACAAAAAAGATAATTTATCCTAAAATTTTGCAAAAGACATAGTAAATAAAATTGACTCTTTCTCTCTCCCTCCCCCCACCTCTCTCTTTCTTTGTGGGTATATGTGTATATGCCACTAGGGGGGCTTGAACTCAGGGCTTGAGTACTGTCCCTTAGCTTTTTCACTCAAGACTAGTGCTCTATGGAGCCGGGAGTTTGGCCTTGTGGTAGAGTGCTTGCCTAGCATGCACGAAGACTCAGGTTCGATTCCTTTGTACCACATACATAGAAAAGCTGGAAATGGTGCTGTGGCTCAAGTGGTAGAGCTCTAACCTTAAGAAAGCCCAAGGACAATGCTCAAGCCCCAGGACTGAAGAAGAAAAAAAAAAAAGACTAGTGTTCTACCACTTGAGCCAAACTTCCACCTCACATTTTTTGGCTGGGTCCCTCAGACTTTCTTGCTCAGGCTGTCTTGAAACTGCAGTCCTCAGACCTCAGCCTCCTGAGTAGCTAGGAGTACAGGTGTGAACCAGCTACACTTGGCTCCTGTGACCTCTTTCTCTCCTCACAATATGGATAAGTTAAGAACCTGAAAAAAGGATTGAAAACATCATGCCATACTTTAAATGCACAATGCTTTGAAATACATACTTTAACACATAAAGCTATAACATAGGGTTGTTGGTAAAACTTGGCTTTATCAACAACAAAATTTAAAGTAATGTATTGCTTTTGCCTCATTACCTCATAAAGCATGCCTTTCTATGGTCCCTATTTGTCAATCAACATCTAACTAATAGAACCCAAAGTTCTAGAAGCATAAGGGCTATATAAAGGCCGTGTTCTATCTTTGGCCACTTAGCAAGCAGGCCCTTGCAGTAATCAGGGTTTCCAAACTGGCTGCTTCTTGTTTCTTGACTTCCTATCCCAGGTTCCTGCTTCACCGGGTGACCCAATTCCAGCTCTCTCTGGAGAATCACCACACACTAACGTGACCACACTATGTGCTGAAGTGGCCACACTGTGTGTTCCTTCCCAAAGTCACTTTGGAGCTTTGTTGCATAAGGAGATCTTAACCCTCCTGGCTTACCCACAAAGGCATGTAGGGAAGGATGGCCAGGAAGCCAGGGACAGTAGATGCAGGAGGATCCAGGTTTTTATTCTAGGGGACCTGGGGAGGAGGAGGTGGGAAGGAAGGGGGACACAGGCCGGAGGTGTGCAGAATTGTGCTTGCAGGCAGAGTGCTCCAGGAAGGGCAGAGGCAAATATGGGACGTGTAGAGGGTGCCACTTTTTAGAGGACAGAGAGAACCCAGCCTGGCAGGCTCGAGCCTCCACTTTTGAAGGCCAGACACACTGATTAGGGCTGACTGGCCTTGGTGCTGGGTGCCTCGGGCTGCCACGCACGGACAAGGGTGCGGGAGGCTGGATGGCTCTGGATCCGAAGTTTACTGCAGAGGATCTGCAGCATGCCGTGCTCAGGTCTCTGCACACGCACGAGCGCGCGATGTTGGGGTTCGCTCGTGGAATCTAGAGCGTGGATTGGCCCGGCGTCGCGAGGGCCGGGTGTCCCAGCGATTGCAGGTGCGCGTCCAGTGGGGCATTGGGCTGCTTGATGTTGGGTGTGAGTCCGTGGATCGAGTGTTCACAGCCCCGTGGCATGTTGAAAGGCATCCTCATCTGGGACGTCCCTGAAGATGTGGGGAGCCGCTGACCCCTGGATTTGGCATTGCGGGGTACGGAGGGGGGCCGTCGCAGGAGCTGGACACGCCGCGCCCTGCCCGCGTGCCTGGCGCCTCGGGACGCGGGCACCCCGCGCCTGCCAGCAAGCCCGGAGTCCCGGCCCCAGGCGGCCTCGCCCCGCTGGCCTCCTCGTGGAGGGTGGCGGGTTACTCACGAGCGGGGTGCTCCCGCTTGACCGCCGTGCCATCCCCCCCAGCCCCCGGATCCGCGAGCCCCTTCGTGGCCAGCCGGAATACCCAGACCCTGGTCGAGCGTATCGGGCTCGGTGTAAGCAGCCTCCGCCCTTCCCCACCACACCCCGGGCACTTTGCCGACCCGCTCTGCCCGCCCCGGGCTGAAACCCCGTCTTCTGGACGCTGCTCTCCGGCCGTGGTTTTGCTTCCTTCTGTTCTGCTTTCTCCCCCCGCCCCCACACACCCCATCCCTTCCTTCACTGCCTTTCTGAACGTGCAGAATGCCAAGCGCTCGCTGGCACCCCATTCTTAGGGTGAAGGAAATCCACCCCACTCCCCAGGGAGGCTTGCTTTGGCAGAATTGGGGGGAGGAGGGGCTCAGTGTGGATTTCAATGCTCCTTTGAATAGTGACGTTTACACTTCAGTCACCTATAAACATCATAGATCAGCCTCAGACTGGTCCCAGCACCAGGCATCCTCTTGGTACTTCCTCTCCCTGGAGAGGGGATTACAGTTCTCTCATTTGCACACAGAAAATTAATTGTCCTTCTCACCCCTTTATCTCCTCCTTCTCTTCCTCTTCCTCTTCCTCCTCCTCTTCTTCCTCCTCCTCCTCTTCCTCTGACATGACACTTCATACATTAGTTAAAAGTTAGTCCTTTAATGTCAAGTAGAATGCCATTTCTTGACAGGTTTTCAGACAAGTTTTCAAGTGCTATACCTTGAAGGGGGAGGGGGAGCTGGGAATGTGGCCTAGTGGTAGAGTGCTTGCCTGCATGCATGAAGCCCTGGGTTCAATTCCTCAGTACCACATAAACAGAAAAGGCTGAAAGTGGCGCTGTGGCACAAATGGTATAGAGTACTAGCTAGCATTGAGCACAGAGAGGCTCTGGGACACAGCCCAGGCTGCTGCTGCTTCTTCTTCTTCTTCTTCTTCTTCTTCTTATTATTATTATTATTATTATTATCATTATTATTATTGCCATTCCTGGGGCTTGAACTAGGCCTGAGCACTGTCCTTGGGCTTTCTCAAGGCTAGAGCTCTACCACTTGAGCCACAGCACCACTTCCAACTTTTTCTATGTAAGTGGTACTAGGAATCAAACCCAGATCTTTGTGCATGCTAGACAAACACTCTACCACTAAAGCCATACTCCTGACTACAAAAACTTGTCTTCTTAATCCCTTCCAGGAAACTGAGACCCACAGATCTTAAACTTCCTGAGGACTGGGCCCTGCACAGATTCCATAGACCAAGGGAGATTCATTGCTTACCTGGTCCCAGGGCTACTTACTAAGGACTTCCTATCCTAGTTTCAAGCCTTAGAACAACACTTCAGCTTTGTCTTGCAAGGCATTGGAGGAAGGGAGGAAGGGAGGGAGGGGAAAAAGAAAGCTTTTGTTAAGTTGAGGTAGTCTTCAAGTCTTGATTCTAAAAATAAAAAATTATGATAATGGAGGCCAGAAGGAATCATTCAGTTGTTTGATTGGTCACACTTCTATGGAAACACTACAGTACATTTTACACCCCATCTTTGCTTGAGGAACCGTTACCACTATGGAGTTTTAAGTTTGTATGATACTCATTCCCAATGCCCTAAGTAACAAATGCCCATTGAGAAATATCACTCTTGGCTTTCCTGTTTATTTCCCTCCCTCACCTCCAATGCTCACACCTTTCTCAACCCATGGTGTTATGAGATGCCTTTCTTTTTAGTATTTCTCTGACTTTTTTTTCCTGATACACGACGAGTTGTTGATAAATAGAATCACAAAAATTATTTCATTTCCTATTTTGTGGCCTTTATTTTTTCAAGTTTATGAGCCAGGCTTTCCTGGATAATGGCCTCCCTTACTGAATAATGGGTTGGAAAGCAATAACATCATGGTTTCTGAAGGGGAACATAGAAGTTGCTGTCAGAGACTCCTTTGAGTGTTTATCTTTTTTTTTCTATGGAAAGTCTGTGGGAAGAAGGGGAGGAGTAATTTGGGCAGAGGTGGGGATGGGATAGAGATAGAGAACCCATGGGGGAAAAAAAAGTTTAAGAGGAAAGGCATGTCTCCAAACTGTTTTCTTGCCACAAATACCAACATACAGAACAGAAGTCAAGAAAGTGGATTCCTTGTCTTTGGTGGGCATTAATGCCTATAGAAAGGTAGACAAACCTAGTCAGAAACAACTTCCCCCAAAGCGACCCCTGTTGCCTAAGGAGTGAGCTCTTCCTCAGAGCATGGTTAAGGTGTAAGGGAACCCAGTGAGAGGATGCTGCCAGACTGGGGGCAGGGGCAGGGAGGCCATCAGAGCCTGAGGGGCTGGCAAGCTGCAACTTGAAAGTGGCCACCAGCCCATCCTGCCAGCCCCCTACCTGCACAGCTGCCACCAGTGAGTCAAAGCTAGCTGAGGGATGAGTCCCGCTGGAGAAACAAAAGTAGGCCTAGTGGATCAATCAAGACTCACCTTCAACTTGTTCTACTCACCCTGGGCTCCATCCTAGATTTTCCAACACTGGACAGCTTTAGTAGAAATGAGGGTGAGCATGACCTGAAAACAGGCCTTACCCCCCCCCACATCACACACACACACACACACACACACACACACACTCACACACAGCCCATCCAGTCTGCACACATGAGGAAAAGCTTGCTGAGATGGGAAGACACACCTCAGATGAAAGAAGTCCAGCGCATCTGTTTGTGTGTCTGGCTCATCCAGCTGTGTGTGGCCAACCAGGGAGCTGGGGGTGGGGGGGGGGGGAGAGGAAAAGCCTCCCTTTTCCTCAGTCATTCCAGCTGAGGCTGCTGTATCCCCAACCCCCCCCCCCATCAGACCCAAATAGAATGGAAACTCCATTGCATTTGCCTGTACTGAGCCTAACAAGTCAGCCTTTGATAAGGTTACTGCACCACTGATACAATTGTAGGTTTTTAAAGCTTCCTTCAACAGACAGATGTTTGAGCTGATTAAGAATTGAGGAGAAAACCTGCAGCTGCACCAAGGAATAATCTATTGGACAAATATTTTAATAAAAAAATATGAAGAGATCAGCCCGACCTTGCAAGGTCTTCTGCTTAAAAAAAAAATCTTTATCAAACCCCTATTCTATGGCTTTAATAAACAGAACCCATTACCTCACGGCATCTTTTGTTGGCCCCTATACAAGAGAGAACAAAATGGTTATTCAGGGGAACGCTTTCGATTTTTATTGTGGGTACCCGGCACAAAGAGCCGTGTTATTGTATTTAAAAGAACCATCTGTAGCAGAAACAATGGCATCAAATTATCTTTGAATACCCACTGAAAAAACATAAAGCTTTTTTTTTTATTCTTCTTCTGTGCGGTGGGGGGACAGCGCAGTGTTAGGATAACTGACTTTTTTGTTGTACTCTGGGTGCATTCTTCTCCCCCTCTGTCTCCCCCTCACCCTCTCTCCTCTCTCTCCCTCTCCCTCTCCCTCTCTCTCTCCCTCTCTCTCTCTCTCTCTCTCTCTCTCTTTTAAAAAATCAGCCATTTGGGGTTTTAAGCCATAAACGATTTTTCTTGTTGCAGGGGATTGCTGTGCAAAGCTAGGCTAGGTCTGGAGGCTGGTGTAAGGCGACGCGTGTGAAGGCAGAAGGCTGATGGAGAGACACTGGGGGGAAGAAAAGCCGAAATGGATTCACGGTGCCTTGGCTAGAGGACGCGAAGGGGAACTGCTAGCTCCTTCAACTCGTTCTGTCCGGTGAAAAGTGATCAAGCTTGGCTGACAAGAGGCTCAGGGAGCCCTCACGTTCTTTGCTTTTTTACCTGCCAATCAAACTGCTACAAGACAACACCCTGATCTGGCAAGGACATGTAAGTAGCTGGGAACCCAACTTTGACACTCACGGCTAACTCACTCCTCCCCACCCCCCCAACACACACACACACACACACACACACACACATTCACACTCACCTTCTCTCATTCCGCTTTCCTTCTTTCTGTCCTTTTCTTTCTTTCTTTTTGACCTTTAAGAGATCTGGAAATACACTCTGTGTGGCAGTCATTTAACACAGGAAGAAGGATGAAATCTAAAAGCATTAAGTTTGGGAATTAAATGTTAATTGAGATTTCTTTCACAAATGCAGGCATGAAATGGCATTATTTTATTCTCTTGGAACAGTTTTAGTGCCGTACCTAACTGCCAAGGTTATCTGTGCCTTTCTCGCTCTCTCTTTTTTTTTTTCTATAAAAATGAAGAACCAGATCTATGCAGTCCCCAGGGATAAACCCTAGAGGAAAATTTCGGGCTTCCATTTGAAAAATGTAAAACTAGCATTTCACCCCTGCAAGGAATCTTCTCTAGACCCTGTGGCTGAGAATGAGTGATTTGAGTGGAAAGGTACATATCATTTGTGGGGTTTCTGCTATTGCAACAGTCAGCTTTCTATTTTAGTGATGGTAAGGGGTGGGAGGGAGCTTGCAAAAGAGAGAGAGAGAGAGAGAGAGAGAGAGAGAGAGAGAGAGAGAGAGAGAGAGAGAGAGAGAGAGAGAGAGAGAGAGGGAGGGAGGGAGGGAGGGAGGGAGGGAGGGAGGGAGGGAGGGAGGGAGGGAGGGAGAGAGAGAGAGAGAGAGAGCGCGCGAGCACAAGGGGGGGCACGGCGAAATCTCATTTTTTATGAGAGACTGACATAGAAGGAGAGGGAAACGCAAGGGGGCAGGATGTGCAGGAAATATTACCTGAGAGAAGGAATTACTGGGCTTGACGAAGCTGGGAGGGCTTCTGTGGAATGGGGGGGGGGGGGGGAGGGTGCTCTCTGGCGCCCTCTAATGGGAACTTGAACCGTGTTTTACTTTCACAATTCTGTAAAAAGCAGCTGGGTTTTTGTTGCTCTTGCTTTTCCTCCACAGACTTAAAAACTAAAGACTGCGTGGAGTGAATTGGTTGTTTGCACCTCAGAAATGTATATCTGTGCCTTTAGAAATCATCCATGTCTTCTCGCTCCACCGTTCTCCCCTAACTATCTGGAAATCTTAGACTTTACTAGAGAAGGAGAGGCAAAGGGCAAACTGATATATGGACGAGTGGCCCACACCCAATACGGAGAATGGGATCCATTTCCTACCTGAGCCCCGTTCCTACTTCCCTAGGTGGGGTGGGGGGCATGATTTGGAAATTGCCTATTCTGACACCGACTTACTATAATCCAATTTAAAGGATGTTCTTGGAAGCGATGGTACTTCCACATGGGCTAATCAGGGAACCTTCCTTAATGCCTCCTTTTTCTTTTTTCTTTCTCTCCCCTCCCCCATTCTTCTTTCTTTTCTTCCTCTTCATGTTTTTCTTCATTTTTTTTTTAACTTTTAGTAGATAAAGGTTAATCTTGGGCTGAATGATAGCGCCATGATTGGCAAGGGAAAAGGTGTTGAGGGCAGGTCGCGCTGTCTTATTTACAGCCCACTGCTTGCTGTCGAGTCTTTGTGAGGACTGCAAGGCTAATTTAGTGCACCACAGAGTTAAAGGACTGGTAATGACTGCTAATTTTATTTCAGCCTCATGCATCCCCGACTGCTGTAATTAAAGACACGCTATTTAAATACAGGTGAAGCTTTTTTTTTTTAAGGTGGGGTGGGGGTGGGTGGATTATAGTTTTATTTCGAATTTTTCTTTTACTGAGGTGCTACACAGTCCAACTTCAGATTATTATTATTATTATTATTGTTGCTGTTCTTAGTTAGATCTGCTTCTTATCATTTATAACTGGCTTTGAAAAAAATTCCCAAGTATGAAATGTGTAAATCACATAAAAGCCTCTGTTTAAAGAAAGTAGAAGGAAGGGAGGCAGAGGAGTAACTATTTAGGGGGGATTTAAATATTTAGGTTTCTCTCCTCCCCCTTCAAATTAATACAAGGGCCTTTCAACATGACTAAAAATATTTGAAAATTTGGGGCAAGGTTAACAGGCCAAAGAGATCCGTGCCAGCTTTTAAAATACTTCCAAAAAGATCATGTGAGCCGATAGAAAAAATAGATATTTTAAGTTAAATAATTTACACGCACACACATACTGTAGCTTCAGTATTAAAATTTTCTCAACCGATAGGAGTTTCTTTATAAGAACATCAAAGAACAAAACGCTCTACATTTCCGTAGTTGTTTAAAATTGATAACACCCCCCCACACACACACATACACCCAAAAAAAGAATCCAGTCTTTAATCTCTTTTTATCCACCAAGACTAAAGCTCTGTACTCGACCCCGCGCGCGGCTCTGGCCTTCCGGGGCTGGAACCCGGCTCAGATGAGAAGCGGCGCTGAGCCGCCGCGCAGGCTCGTGTCCAGCGCCCCCTGTCGGACACAGTGGGAGCCGCACAGCGCCAGTCAGGAAATCGCTAGCACCTTGCTTCTGGGTTAGAGAAAAAGTCTGTCTTACCCTCCAAAAGGGACGCACGTTTTTATACCCTTACCAGATAATACGGTTTTAATTCGATTTTAAAAAACTAAGGAGACCTACTTTTGACTCCATTTTTTAAAAGATAAAGTCTTCCTTCTCCTCTTCCTCCTCCCCCTTCTCCCCCCCACTCTTCCTCCTCCCTCTCTTAGCCTCCTCTCATCCTGGCCAGCCCCCAGCCCGGTTTGGGTTCTGGGGGCACACCTTTTACAGGTTGTGCGATGCTTTAAAAAAAAAAAAAAAGGCAGAGAAGCAGGATGAAAAATTAAAAAATTCTCTTCCATAGCCAAGAAGAACCAAGCAAAGACTACTTCTCCCGTTTTATCCCCATTTCAAAAATGAAGACGAAGGTGACGTTTTCAGTAATGTCTTGCAGGACCCTTCTAAGGCCCTGCAAGTATTGTAGAAGAAGTGTATGAGAGAGCAGAATTTGCTCCTCGTTATTTATTTTGCGAGTGTAATTAAAAGTCTAGTTTCTTCTTCCAGTGCTTTCCTCTTCCAAAGCCAGTTTTGCTCAACTTTTCCTCTTTCTGGCAAAAGGCTAAATCTCATAGATTGTCTATTAAAACAGTGTCCCTCTTTTTTTCTTTTCTTTTCTTTTTTCTTTTTCTTTCTTTTTTTTTCACCAGTGCAAGATTTCAAGGAAGGTAAAATCAAGAGTTTTTCCCCCTGAAATTCAGCATTTCGATCAAGGAAAGAAACTACCCTGGTGAAAGAGGAGTTTTGCTTTTGTTTTTCCTCAAAAAAAAAAAAAAAAAAAACTAGCTGCGTAAGAAAGAGCTGTAACTTTCTTTGGGCAAAAAAAAAAATAATAAAATAAAATAACCTTTCAGTCTACCAAAAATGACCTATCCTCTAAATCTGAAACGATAGCAAAGCGTGTGTTTGATTAGTTGTTTAAAAACCAAACAAACAATTATTGTGCTAAATGAACAAAAAGGAGGAGTTCCCTTTTCAGAGATGCACTTAGAATTTTAACTTAACTTGAAGGCTTTTTTTTTAAGTTTACCTGTTGACAAAAACTAGTTTACTTTTTCCAAACGGAATGGCTTTAAAAAAAAAGTTAACAATATAGGAAATGCAACCTTTATATACTGTGTTTGTGTTTTATTCCTACTGCCTCCTAAAATTAGCGGATTTGGGCTTCTGTTTTCAGGGGACCTGCTAGAGCATCTTCTCTAGGCTTTCGGCTTGAGGTTGTTTTTTTGTTTTTTGTTTTTTTTGTTGTTGTTGTTATTATTATTATTATTATTATTATTATTTGCTCTAAGTATTCAGAAGCGGATGGAGAATCCCACAGCTCAATCCGAGTTCTATGGAAGTGGCAGGCACGCTGGGTCCCCAGCCACGACAGCCCGCCACCACCCTTCGTCCTAGGAAAAGACCGATCCCCCTTTGGGGAACGCTAAGAGGGGAGCCCAGCCGGGCCGGGGCGCGGGCCGGGTGAGCTGGGACCCGGAGCGCCCGGCTAGGCGAGCCTCCAGCTCCCCGCGGCGCCCCTGCAGCCCCGCGGCTGGGGAGGCCAGAGCCCGCGACATCTTAGCAGGAAGGAGTGTTGGCCGGCTGCTGGGAACTAAAGAGGAGTTTGCCCTGGCAGAGTCCCCCCCAGTTCGGCTCTGCAGAGGACGGGGAGCAGTCCTGGAGGCTGGCAAGAGGGGAGGAGCCGCACCTGGCTAAGGGCCGGCTGCAGGCGCCCTACCAGCCCAGGAAGCCCGGGCGCGGGCCGGGCCGCCAGCCCCACCCTGGCTGGAGGAAGGACTGAGCGAGTGGGTGGCCCCGGCCCGGGCGCGCCATCCCGCACTCCCGGCGCCGAGTTACCCCTGCGGGAAGCCCACGCCCCCACGGGGACAGCGACCCTTACACTTGGGGGTGGGGGCTGGAGGCGGGGGCGATCCCGGCGATGGACCCCCCGGGGCGCGGCTCCCCAGCCGCCCCGCACTCTTTAGGGGCGGGGCGGGCGCTTTGGGTCTCCGGTCACCGCCCGCGCGGGTTGGCTGGTGGCCCTGCTTTGTAAATAGTCCGTCCTGCCAGATTTCGTGGGCCTTCCAGGCCGATGGGCCAATGTAGCCCAGGCCCTATGGACGCCATGCCAAGTCCTCGGCCGCCTCTGCCTTCTCAGCCCTCCCTCGCACCTTTCCTGGTCAAGCCAGGAACAGAACAAACACACCAGCCTGTAGGGCTTGAAGCTTGGCAGGGCTATTTGGAAATGGGGTTGGGGGTGTCATTATTAACAAGACCAAGCAAGATTTAAGGAGTCGGGGGGGCTCTTCACTGGTTCGGTTGAAGCCTTTATTTCGTGTTTTCATCCTGGAGAACCTTTTAATTCCAGGGATCCAGCCCAGAGACAAAGGCACGGAGGAGAAAGCCTGGCCGGGCTGGAAGCTGGAGTGCGGATAGGTACCTCGTGCCTGTCTCCTTCACTCGGGTCCCCAGGCTGCTGCCAGGCTTTGAATCCTAATCTGAAGCCCAGCAGCGACTGTGGGTTGCTGAAGGGTGTTGAAACCACAAGTACAACTTGACACCATTGAGCCCACAGTGCTTGTCAATAATCTGTGAATTAGGTGTAGAGATTGTCACTGTAGATCATAACAGTTTCTGAAGGACTCATTACAGCCTATCGTGTCAATGATCTCCAAATTAAGGAGGGGGCGTGGGGTAAGAGGGGAGAGGAGTGGGAAGAGCCAAAAAAAAAAAAAAAAAAAAGCAAAGGAGGGTGTTGAAGGGAGATAAAAGTCAGAGCCCCAGCTTTCAAGGAGTCGTTAAAGACGATCAGGCCAGTGATCTGAGAATTCCTCTGGGATGGATTTGGAATCTCAAATCCATCTTAGCCAGAATTAAAGCTGGGGTGCTAGGGGCATGCAGAAGTGGGCCTCCAGGAAGGCTGACTTCTCAGACATTTCTTCTGAGGCCAGAAGAGCTTTCAGAAGAAAGCTCCAGACGTCTATGGGAGGCCTAGAGGGTGCCAGCCCGCCCAAAATGGGTGTCTACTTTGATTTCTAGCACTTGGCCAGGCAAAGCACAGCTACACATCTTCAAGAAAAAGTGCTAATAGTATTTTTAGGGTTGATGGTGAGTATAGGGTGACCACCACCCCCATAAAAAGGTTTACTTTAACTTCTTTTTTAATGACAGGTGAAAAACCTTCTTCCTTTCCTTTTGATAATAATTCTGTCTCTGACACATGAAATAGATTTCATCTCCCCCACCCCATCTGGCTCTTGGGGATGCCAGTTGCTGGCACTGTCTAAGAGGTTTGTCACTTATGGTTTGTAGTAGGTCTAGTTGTACTTGTGGTTAGGAAGCTGATGAGTGACACAGGAGCAGTAGGTATCACACAGATGTCCAGAAGAGAGGAGATTATATCCTATCTCTGTATCTTGGAAGGGACCAGGCTGAGGAAGAAGGGTCTTTTTTTTTTTTTTTTTTTTATACATTGCTGTGGCATCTATCCTAGCCCAAGAATAAGACTCTTCGTGCGGACCAGAGAAAAACTTAAGGGAGCATTAGGTTTGTGTTTCCCACAAAAGTTGTAGTCACAACTCAGTGAAATAATCACCCCCTAAAATTTGGGTGACAATCATCACCATTGGAAATTAGAATTCTGAGGCGGTCCTGTCTCTTTGCTGTAATTAATGGCACAAGGCGTGTGGTCAATCAGAGACATATGCATGTGGACATTTAGCAATGAGTAGAGGCATGGAAGGATTCAGAGTCGGGGTGGGGAGGGGAGGCAATACCTGAAGAATCTGATGGTTTCCCCCCAACCCCTGCTGTCTTCTGATTTTTAGAATCAAAATCATAGACTCTGCAAGTGAAAACATCCTCTGGCATCTCTCTACTAGTTTTTATTTTGTCATTAAAAAAAAAAAAAGATGTTTTTAAAGCCATCAGGTCATCTAATAGAGAAATCGCAGTTTTCCCTGGGTAGCACAGGAACTGAATTTTACATTAAAAATCGCCTGATACATCAAGAAGTAGAAATGAAACTGTGAAGTATGACTTCCTCTTTTCCACAAAATATATGAGCTGGAATATCTGCAAGATGTACAAATGTATGTAATACTACAAGTAATGTGACTGTTCTGTACAGCAAGAGACAAGTGATTACGTGTTGTTACTTTTGTGGTTATAATTTAAAGTCAGGAGAAAATACTTTTAGTGTTCAAACTACTGGATTCTTCGGGGGGGGGATATATTTATTTCATCAGTGAGAATTAGATGAGAGAAAGAGGTTTGCATTCCTTAGGTTTCAAGGGTCCTTACAGCTCTTGAGTGAAATGATTTGGTGAAATTGGGTCTGGATTGAGACAGCGTTTGTTATTTCCCCGTTCATTTGTTATGCTTAATACCACTTCTGGAAATTAAAGACAAGGTACAGGAAGAGAAAAAATATGATTAAGCAATTTGAAATTGCCGATCTACCAAGCACCATATGCATATTTCCTCAGGAAACAGAAAGAAATACAAGTGTGTGTTTGTTCTTTGTGTCAGCTAGGAACACTTATTATAGTTCCTGTCAATAATCCTTCACACTTCCAAAATCTGACAAATTTGACATGAAAAGAAAGGGGGTAGAAATGTAGATGAAAGAATTTCTATTGTTTTGAACATGGTTTTATAGATACATATGTATATATGTATGTATGTGTGTGTGTGTGTATATATATATATATATATATATATATAAATTAAGGTGGCTCCTATGTGATTTCTTGTGAGGAATTCCTCATAGGTAAAAGGAAGTTTAGACTAATGAAGTTTGACTATGGCACAATTGATTTTTTTTATTTTTTGCTCTCAGCTTCCATAACTTCTCTTTATATATTTCCTGTTGGCTAGTTTTAGAAATTCTGCTTTTTTTTTTTTTGAGGGAAAAGAATTCGTCTAATGCATTTATTTACCTTCTTCATCTATCTGTGCTTGTTTCTTAAGTCTTCAAGAATCAAACTTTGGTGATTCTAGAAGTCTCATGGAATGCTCTGATTTGGAGTGACTGAAAATGTTTGTGACTTACAGCAGCGGAGACATTTTAAACCTTGGTTCCTAACAGTGTCCTTCTCTGTCACCCTCAGTGTTCTGTTATAAGGAGGTAAAGGTAAATAAAATCTTAGCAGCATTGCCCAAAACATTGGGAGTTTCCCCTTTATATTTGGCTTTTAAAATTCAGAACTTATTTTCTTTTGTAGTTGTTGTACTTGGTTTTATTGGACTTACAGAGCACATTACTGGATTGTTTCTTCTGTTGCTATGATTACTTTACATGGCACTTCCAGAAGAGGTGGTAGGAAGGGGAGAAGGGAATATTCAAAAAGGAAGGTTAAAAAACAAACAAACAAAAAACCCCATTTATTTGGCTAAATGTGACTCCTAATATACTTAAGCAGTTCTAGAATTAGAAAAGTCTTTCTGTACATTTTCTTCTATTTTTCTCATTTTTCCCCCTTACGTAATGAAATTAAAACTTTCGGAGCCCACAGTTGACATTTTTCAGAAAATTGAGTTATCAAGGCAGTAATTATTTCACGGGGAGATAAAACTCTCATAGCCCTAACTGTCAAATAGGGCTCTTTTCAGATTTTAATTACAAAATAAAATTAGTCTGCTCTTCCACCGAATGGTTGGTGAGTGGTTAAACAGAGCTTTCCCCAATACTGGTGGTCGTCAAACTCTGCTAATTAGCAATGCTGAGAAATTCCAGTTAACAAGGACATTCTCCAAGACTCTGCAGGTTCCCTGCCGACTGCCTTCATTTCCATAAGAAGATTAAGAGAGGAGGGGAACGCACTCAAATGCAGATGCAGAAAAGGAGTGTTTTTTAACAAGCATTATAATAGTAAGATGCTTGGCTAGTTCTCACCTAATTACTGCAAGTTAAACCTCTATTTGCCACTAAGCAGAAAAAATAAGTCTGCAGTGTTCTATCTCCACAAAATTGTTGGCTTCAGATACAATACTTGAAGAGGCATCGGGACAGTTTAGGAGAGAGAAAAAAAAAATCAATGGGAAAAAAATCTTAAAATTAAGTTACACTTAGTTGAGGCTTTTGGCTAAAACCAATACTAGAACACAATAAATTCAGAATGTACCAGGAATACGAATTGTGTGTCTGATTATCAATATTACTCTAAAAGTGTGTAGCTTTTTTTTTCTGCCCATGAAGGCAAGTGTTGCATTCTCTTTGGATGAAGCACTTCCATTTTTTATAAATGGTGCTAGTGGCAACATTTTCATTTCTCAGAGGATGAAGCACCCTGCTCCAAGTCTTTTTTTGATTGTCTAGTAGTCAATCAATGGTGTACTGTTGTTAGCCCTGTAGCCATCTATTATAAGCCTTAAGGTTTATAAACAGGATTGTTTCTGTCATTTGTTGGGATTATTTTTATGGTTATTATATTTAGGGGCATTGGTGGGGCTGGTTGAAATAGAGTAGTCAGTGATCACATTTTGTTAAATGAACGAGAAAAATTGTTTCAGCTATCACCATCTTTAATCTTCTTTTCGTAGCACATTATGCACAAACTCCAGCCACTGTTAGTTTATTGCCTTGATAAGTACGTCAAGCTTAATTAAAATAAAGCTGTAAATAAATGCAACCAATGATAACACAATTGTAATGTGTTTCCATAGCTTATTTATATGATAAAGGCAATTAACAAAAGACCTAGCCAGCCCCTTTCCCCTCTTAAATGCATTAGTATGGAGTTCAGGCTGACATACACATCTGAGAATGTGTAAAGGCACTATTACTCCCCCTACCCCGAAAAACAGATAGATGGAAGATTAGAAGATTTGCTTCTATAACATCCATTGTTAATATTTATTTTAATAAAGACACCACCATTAGCCACTCCCACCCTTTTTTTTCTTTAAACTTAATTATCCATAAGCTCTTTTTTTTTTTTTTAAAGTTTTCGGAATAATGCCATTAAACGCCGACCACTACATACACAATCCTAAAGTGAATGCTTGGATTGCCTTTTGTGGCCCTTGGACAATCATAATTCATTCATATGCTGAATCTCATAATTTGTACCTATTTTTTCCCCATAGTTCAACCTCCCACTTATCTCGAGGTTGTATGTACATTTCTAAGTTAAGCAAATTAAATTTGATTCTTATGATTTGTTACCACTGCTTATATGATACGTTAACTTTTCTTTTGTTTAGATTGTGTATAATTAGTTTGATCTTCCATCCCCCTCATTTTTCCCCCCTTTTTCCTTTAATTATTTCCACACACCTTCTTTTAAAGGTAAAAGCCACCGTCTGGGGAAGGCGAGTCCGCCAGCAGGGGGCGCAACCGCCACATCCCTGAGCCCAGCTGCGGAGAAAAGTCGGTGGCCGCCTTACATGAAAGCCTCCAAATTTTTTCAACCTTTTTTTTTTTAACCGCCTAATCTCCCGAGGATACGTGTTGAGCTTACTATTACACCTCGATTAAGCAGAAAACATGGTTTTGTTTTCAAGAGAACAAAATGCATAACGCGTTTCGAAAAGGCCAGTCTCCTCTTTTCTGAGTTTCTAACAACTAAAGCAAGCCATCAACTTAAAAAAAGAGAGAGAGAACTTGCTGCGGGGCGGGGGGTGGTGGTGGTGAGATTGGTTAGAAATCATTTCTTTTAAGCTTGCGGGATTCTTTTCCACAACTTTTCTGAGTGTGTGGGCCTCGTCTCGCGTGCGTGCGCCGGTGCGGCGCGGCCTGGGCGGGCCGGGGTCGGGGGAGGTGAGGAAGGTAGCCAAACAATGCGGTCGGCGACAGTAAGTGGAACATGGCCGGTAGGTAGCAGTCAGAGCTTTTCCTTGGGGTGAGCCAGGGTAGATCAGGGGAAGGGGGCGGAGAAGTGTTACAGAAGAAAATAAGCAACCCGGAGGGTTTGAAACCCTTTATAGATATAAAGAAATGGCATCTTTTTTTTTCCTTCTTCTTCTCCTCACCCCCCCCCTTTGTTGTCAAGTGCATTTTAGGCACAAAGATCCCAACAAGAGAGTGGAAGGAAACTTAGACGGGGCTTTGTTTGACTCCGTGTAGCGACAACAAGAGAAACAAAACTACCTATTTGTAACGGACGCGGTGCCATGGCTCTGGGCTTTGAGCGCCTACCTATTGAGATCTTTACGTCGGGACAATGGGAGCGCGGCTAAAATTACCCTCCGGGGTCCCGGGCGGGCGAGATTCCGGAGCCCCGCCCCTCCCCCGCTGGCCGGGCCGGCCCCGCGCGCGCCCCTGCACCTGTGCGCCCCCCGCCCCCGGCCCCCCGGGCCGCGCGGCCCGCCTGCCCGGCCCGGGGGAAATGCCAGGGCGGCTGGGCCCGGATCCTGGGAACTCGGCGTGGGAGGGAGCCCGCGTGCGGCCCAGATGCCGCCTCCGCGGGCCGTGGGATGCCAGGAAGTTGACGCTGCCCTCCCGCCCCCACGTTCCGAACCCCCCCCTCTCTCTCTCCCGGGGAGGCGGGGGTTCTTCGTGGGGAAGAGTGCCAGCGTGGCCTTTGCACGGACCGAATGAGACAACAGTGGTTTCCCGGGCCACCGAGCTGGAAGTGGGGGTGGGAAGGCAGCTGAGCCAGGCTGGGCCCGGCGCCGAGGGCCGAGCGCTCTGTACTTTCCGAGCCGAGTGGGGAGCGTGGAAGCGCGGCTCCGCGCCGGCCCGGAGGCCGGAGGTGCGGCCGTGGCTTCTCGGCGGGATCAACCAGGGGCCGTGGCCGACCCTCGGGACCCCGCGAGGGGCTGCGGGGCGGGGGCACCCGTGCACACATCCACTCCTGAAATACCCGCTGCACCATCACCCCGAACCCTCCATTCTGCCCTCCGCTTCCCGCGCCCCAGCTCCCCCCACCCCCCAAAAAAGTAAATCAATATTAAGTTTCAACGGGGGGGGGGACACGTAGTCTTAGAGCTGTTTACCCACTTCCTTCGAAAAGGCGTGTGGTGTGACCTGTTGCTGCGAGAGGGGATACAAAGGTTTCTCAGTGGCTGGCAGGCTGGCTGTGGTTGCCGCCCCCCCTTCCCTCCCCCCTCCCCTCCCCCCTCCCCCCTCCCCGCCTCCCCGCACGGCGGCGGCGCGGCAGACCCCGCCCCCTTTCATGCAAAACCCAGCGGCGAGGCCGGGCTGGAGTGGAGGAGCCGCCGCGCTCTGATTGGTCGCTGGAAACCCATTTATTCCCTGACAGCCCCCGTCACATGGATGGTTGTCTATTAACTTGTTCAAAAAAGTATCAGGAGTTGTCAAGGCAGAGAAGAGAGTGTTTGCAAAAGGGGGAAAGTAGTTTGCTGCCTCTTTAAGACTAGGACTGAGAGAAAGAAGAGGAGAGAGAGAAAGGAGAGAAGTTTGAGCCCCAGGCTTAAGCCTTTCCAAAAAAATAATCATAACAATCGTCGGCTGCGGCAGGACCCGCCGGAGGAGGAGGAGGGAAGCACTTTTTTTTTTCTTTTTGGATCTTGATTCCAGTTTGCTTCGCTCTCGCTCGCTCTCCCTCTCTCTTTTTTTCCCCCCCAATTTATTCTTCGTCTGATTCTGCTCGCGGAGCCCTGCGCTCTCGAATCCCCCCCACCCGCCTCCCCTCTCCTCTGCCACCCCCCCCCTCTTCCAAGCCCGCGGGGCCCCCCAAAGTCCCGGCCGGGCCCAGGGTCGGCGGCCGCCGGCGGGCCGGGCCCGCTCACAGCGCCCGCATGTACAACATGATGGAGACGGAGCTGAAGCCGCCGGGCCCGCAGCAAACTTCGGGGGGCGGCGGCGGCGGCGGCGGCAACGCCACGGCGGCGGCGGCGGGCGGCAACCAGAAGAACAGCCCGGACCGCGTCAAGCGGCCCATGAACGCCTTCATGGTGTGGTCCCGGGGGCAGCGGCGCAAGATGGCCCAGGAGAACCCCAAGATGCACAACTCGGAGATCAGCAAGCGCCTGGGCGCCGAGTGGAAACTTTTGTCGGAGACGGAGAAGCGGCCGTTCATCGACGAGGCCAAGCGGCTGCGCGCCCTCCACATGAAGGAGCACCCGGATTATAAATACCGGCCCCGGCGGAAAACCAAGACGCTCATGAAGAAGGATAAGTACACGCTGCCCGGAGGCCTGCTGGCCCCCGGCGGCAACAGCATGGCGAGCGGGGTCGGGGTGGGCGCCGGCCTGGGCGCGGGCGTGAACCAGCGCATGGACAGCTACGCGCACATGAACGGCTGGAGCAACGGCAGCTACAGCATGATGCAGGACCAGCTGGGCTACCCGCAGCACCCGGGCCTCAACGCGCACGGCGCCGCCCAGATGCAGCCCATGCACCGCTACGACGTGAGCGCCCTGCAGTACAACTCCATGACCAGCTCGCAGACCTACATGAACGGCTCGCCCACCTACAGCATGTCGTACTCGCAGCAGGGCACCCCGGGCATGGCGCTCGGCTCCATGGGCTCGGTGGTCAAGTCGGAGGCCAGCTCCAGCCCCCCCGTGGTTACCTCTTCCTCCCACTCCAGGGCGCCCTGCCAGGCCGGGGACCTCCGGGACATGATCAGCATGTACCTTCCCGGCGCCGAGGTGCCGGAGCCCGCCGCCCCCAGCAGACTGCACATGTCCCAACACTACCAGAGCGGCCCGGTGCCTGGCACGGGCATCAACGGCACACTGCCCCTCTCGCACATGTGAGGGCCGGACCGCGGACTGCAGCTAGGCGGGGGAGGATTTTCCAAGGAAAGCAGGGGATTTGACCCGGGAGGGGTGCCAGGAGGAGATGGAGAAACGGCATGGGAAGAAAAGAAAAACAATCCTGGTAACGCTCGGAAGAAACAAAACAAAAATAAAACAACAACAACAAATCTCATCACGTACAGCAGATGACAGCTGCAAAAGAGAAGAGCAATCCCATCCAAACTCACGCAAAACCCGCGAAGCCGACCAGAAAACTTTTATGAGAGATCCTGGACTTCTTTGGGAGGGGGGAGGACTATTTTTGTACAGAGAAAACCGGGGGTGGGTGAGTGGGGAGGGCGGGGGAACGGACCTTGTATAGATCTGGAGGAAAGAAAACTACGCAAAACTTTTTAAAAGTTCTAGTGTTACGGTAGGAGCTTTGCAGGAAATTTGCAAAAGTCTTTACCAATAATATTTAGAGCTAGTCTCCAAGCGACGAAAAAAATGTTTTAATATTTGCAAGCAACTTTTGTACAGTATTTATCGAGATAAACATGGCAATCAAAATGTCCATTGTTTATAAAGCTTGAGAATTTGCCAATATTTTTCGAGGACAGGCTTCTTGCTGAATTTTGAGTGTGCAGCTGAAATGTAGGGACAGTTGCAAACGTGGAAAGAAGAAAATTAAATCAGATTTGGACGTTTCAGTTGTTTAAAAGGTACAAAAGGAAGAAAAAAATAGAATAAGTACTGGCAAACCCATCTCCCTGGTCTTGTTTAAAAAGGCAAAAGTTTTAGATTGTACTAAATTTTTTTTAACTTACTGTTAAAAGCAAAGAAAAAATATGGCCATGCAGTTTGACATCATTGGTAATTTATAATAGCTTTTGTTCAATCCCACCTTTTCATTTTGTCCAGATTAAAAAACAAAACAACCTGAGATTACTGTGTTTGAAATATTTTCTTATGGTTTGTAATATTTCTGTAAATTTATTGTGATATTTTAAGGTTTCTCCCCCTTTATTTTCCGTAGTTGTATTTTAAAAGATTCGGCTCTGTATTATTTGAATCAGTCTGCCGAGAATCCATGTATATATGTGAACTAATACCATCCTTATAACAGGTACATTTTCAACTTCAGTTTTTACTCCATTATGCACAGTTTGAGATAAATAAATTTTTGAAATATGGATACTGAAAGTATGCTTGAGTCTTTCATTTATTTGGATAACACTGAGTAGACATGCCCTCTTGGGGAATTATATATACTGTGTTGAGTCATAAAAACAAAATGCCAAAGGTGGGGGGGGACCTGGGTCTTATCAACAACATGTGCGAATATTAACTGCAAGGAGGGATGACTGGGCGATATGCTGTGTACCCTTGGCAAAAAATTGAAATGAGTATGCCATTTCTAGAATAGAAACTAAACCCACCCCTTTCTTTTCTAAACAGCAAGGAATAAGCATGCTGGGACTTAGATTTAAACTGATTTGAAGCACTTGTTGCCAGAAAGGAGTCAGTTCTGAAATTTTTCCTCTAGCTTAGCAGATGGGGTATTGAGCCAGAGAAAAACCAGGTTGGCTAGCTTTGTTTTCATTTTCTTCAGGGCACAATGGCCCTTTGAAACCCGGTTAGCGGGGGAAAGGATGCTTCTTGTATTGGAATAATTGCAAAGTAGACGTAAGGCTCGGTGAGTGTTTGGATGGTTCTGGCCCTGCTATTGTCTGCGAGGAAACAAGTGGTTTGCTTCCTTTGTTCCTTGACTTCTTAAACTTTCTCCTCTACATTTTCCTGTTTAGGGACGAGGGAAAGCAAAGAAGGTCTTGCAAAAAACTCCCTGGCTTATCACGGATATAGTTCATATATATAAATATATATATATATTATTTATTTTCTTCCCCCCCTCCCCCTTTCTCTCCCTCCCTGAATTCCATTTCTTAAATTGGCAGCGCGGGTCCAAGCCTGTAGCCCCAAATCGGATAATCTCTGCAGCTGATAACAAGCAAAAGAGAAGCCAGGCAACAGCCATATTAAAGAAGAAAACAATCAACTCTGAGGTAGATATTTTACTTTGTGGTCTAATCACATTTGGACATGATTATGCTTTTGATCTCTTAACTGTTTTACTCCAGCGATTGGAGTCAGTGGAGGGGGGGGGTGGGGAAGGGACCCAAGATCAGGTTTGTTGTTTTCTTTTGCCCTGGGAAAGGTAAAGAAAGGCTATGGCTGTCTTGAATGAGAGAGGTAAATTGGGAGAAACGCCTTGGTCTTTGAATTAGCGATGCATCGGCCCTACAGGCAGCCCGCGTTTTGGCAAAGCCTGGGGGGAAACGTGTAACTGTGGTCAGGGACGTTTATTCTTCACTGCTTGCTTCGACCAAACTTCCCCTACCCAAAGGCACCGAGAACCAAGAGGTGGGCACTCTTAGGAGGGCAGATTTACTTCGCACAATATCTAGAGCTGGTCGTGTCAACTTAGTGCAACTTCGGAGAACTTGGAAGCCGCGGCGCTAGCCTAGAGTTACCCGCCGGCCCCACCGAGTTAGCTCATCTTCGGTTTGCACCGTTTCCAAGAAAAGTCTCGAGGTGTTTGCTAATGTGAGTTCTGGGGTGGACCTAGTGGGAGGGGAATCTCAGGTTTTCGGCATTTGTGTTTATTCCGGATGGCTTTTTTTCTAAATGTATATTGGGTTTTCGTCTTTCTCATCATTTCTAGGGTAATGGCAAGGGGCAGTTGTTATTCGGTTTCCCGATCGAAGCTAGGCATTCCCCTCCCCTAATTAATGCAGAGACTCTAAAAGAATTTCCCCCGGCCTGGTCAGCCATTGTAATGCATATAGGGATTATTCACGTGATAATGAGCACATTCGCCCGATCTGGCTCACATTGACGAATAAAAGAAACTTTGAATGAAGATCCAAAAGAACCGAGCTTCCAGAGTGGGGAGGATATTTTTGGAATTTGAGCCAATCAGTGATATAGAATGTGTATATTTGGGGGGGAGGGATATAGCAGAAATATATACAGGTTAAAGTAACTTTTACTAATATCCCCATTAAGAGAGCATGTGGGAGAGGTGAGGCTAAAAAGTAGCATTGTGACAAAATGTGCAACATTCAAATGTCTTATAAGAGGAAAGAGTAATATTTTGGGAAGCTGAATGAATTCAAATGATTGCCTCTCTATGTCCCAAACAAGGGATTTCTATTCCCCCTTACAGCCCTCCATATCTCCAAACCAAATAGTTGAAAAATATAGAGGTCAAAGTATTTGGTTTGCAAATATAAATGCTTTTGATAAACTAACTACATCTGAAGAAAATGATACATACCTCTTTGCCTCCTTTGATGGAATAGTTTCCCAAGATATGTCATTTCATGGCTACATTAATATTGCGTGTATAGTATTGTAACAGCATGATTTTCAAGGAGGGGAAGGCCATGAACTTGCCTGCAGACAGTTATCTTCTAGCACTGAGGACTGCAGTGTTCTGTTCTTTTTCTTGGGATGTTGTTCTGCTCAATGAAACCTTAATTTTCAGTGAAAGGGAGTGAATTTAAATGTTTCCTTAACCTACACACAGAGTAGAAATGTGCAAAAGGATGAGATTCTAGTCTATTCTCATTACATTTTTTTCCTCTCCTAGCACCCGCCCCCTCCATACTTTAAATAAAGAGCGTTAAAATATTTTGCTGAGCTGCAGTAGATTAGCAAGGCTGCTTTGCCAATACTGGGAAGCTGGTATTAACAGACCATCCCAGGGGAAAATGGCTCACATAAACCACTAAATGAATATTTGACAAGGGCTCATTCGGAGGTATTATTACTATAAATGTGTCCCTACTGGACTTTTCAAGGGTCAAAGAGCAATGCTTCAATTAATTATTTAGACTGCTAGTAGATTTGGTTGTAATAGCTGTACTTATTTCTGGAAACCCACACATTCTTGCAGGAGGAAAATCTCAGGAGAGTTTTCTCCATCATCAGTAACATCTTAGATTAAAAAATACAGAGAGCCCTTTACACACAGTCATGTTGGCTTTTTCCTAAACACTTTTTCTGGCCTGGGAAAGTTCCTTTTCTATTTTATGAACTATGAGGATTATTGTATGTTTGTTTGTTTGTTTAAAAGAAAAACAAGAACATGATAACTTATCGTAATTTTCAGATCATATTTTGGTTTAAATGGCAAACAAGACTATAATAACTTATCTTAATTTTCATATCACACCTGGCAAGGTCTTTTAGGGATTTGAAATGTGGAGGGGAAGAAGAGGATATTTACTTAACTTTTATCTTTTCTAAGTAGCCATGTCCCAGGGTTTCAGAGACCCAAGCAAGGCCCTGGATTTAGGAAGGGGAAGCATTCCTGTTTGCTCGTAAAATCCGGGCTTTAAAATAGAAGGTTCTACAGGCAGAATACCCCTAGTTGTTGTAACAAGAGTAGATCGGGGTGCTAGGTGATCCCTCCATCCCTTACATCCATTGGTCTGAATACTGCAAGGTGTAATGGGGGGGGGGAGTTGTATTTTTGCTGTGTCATAAGTTATTCCACAACCCTAGGTAAGATAGTAAGGGAGTGATTTTGAGAGTATGGTTCCTTGACAATAATATAAATTGAATAAGAGATAAGCTGGGGTGGGGGAGCAGTAATTACAAACCCAATTCATTCAGCTTTTCAGAACTTTTGTTATGGGAGCTCCATTGACGGGTTTTGAGCTGCCAGTTTATTCACATTAAAAGGAACTGATCAGCGCCTCAGGGGAACAAGAAATACTGCTTAACTGCGTAGTGATGGGGGTCTTCATTTAGAACCATCACAAGAAGAAAATTAAATAGTGCCTTTGTGTGCACAAGGTTTACTTTTCAACTGCTAATAGTTTATAGCTAACTGCTCTGAGATTGAAGTTGGACTGTGGTTTGATCGCCTGCTAGTTGACACTGCTTATTTATTTATTTATCTCTTGTAATTGAAAGAGCTTACACACACACACACACACACACACACACACACACACACACACACACACACACACAAGCCTATCTTCACATCTTGCTCTTGGGGAGTTTTGAAAAACAGGTCCTCATATTTTTCTTTGTGGAAGAAGTCCCCTTTGGCCATAAGCTCATTTAGCAAAGACTTGAGCTCACCCCCCCCCCCCACACACACACACCCGTTATTGCTTTAAAATCATTTGCATCTCTGTGGTTTTCAGCAACACATCCTAGCTCTCGGGCTAAGGTTTCTTTTCTGGCTGTAGCTAGGGTTGGAGATGGGGCTTGGTTTAATATTCTTTGCTTTCTTTTTCTTTTTTTAACCTAAATTGGAAGATGTCTGCGTGGATCTTCCTAGGAATCCTGTCTGTAAGGTGAATCCCTTAAAAGGGGGGAAGGTGAGAACATTCTAACCTTTACTATGAAAATCTGGATTAAGTTCAAAGGGAGGTCTAGATAAGAAGCAGAACGTGCCACATTCCAAAGACAGGGAAATTGCTCAAACCAGAGAATTGAGTTGATATGTCTCATAGATTTTTTCCCCCGCTTACTAAAAACTTTCCTGGAAACCTGAGGTCAAATGACCACCTCTTTTCCTTCTGAGGATCCTACTGTCTGGTTTCGCAATTCTTGGTTTTCATTTGTATATTTTGTTCCTGTGGCCTTTAGAAAATAATGAATCTGACGTTTTGGTTTTGATTGAAGGGACGTCTTTAGGGGAGAATGGAAACGGATTTCTCACGACAGACAACTGTCTTTCTGTAGCCATGTCCAGCTGTATTTTATTTTATATTTTGGTATAATGGTGATATTCTGATTCCTTGAGCGCTGTTCTCGGTGTCTTTTGCAAAGCAAATAGAAGGTCTTTTTATTTCGGACCGCAAAGCTATTTGCTGGCTCTTGGCATTTGGGCTACAGATGCTTGTGCCACTTTGCAAAGCAGTGTCAGGTGATTGCAAAGCTCACAGGCGGCATGGCTTCGCATTGCCCTGCCTGCTTGCTTGAGCACAACCAAGTGGGCACCGTTCTGGAAAGGTTTCCGCGTTGTGAACGATCCCTCGCCTCCCTCTCCCGGCTGCGGTGCGCGGCTGGGCTGGAGCGCGCCGGCCTCCCGCGGGTTGCCCTCGGGAAGCGAGCCGGGTGCCCAGTGCCCAGCGGGCCCGCAGGGCAGCTGGAGGCCGCCGTTGGCAGTCGCTCTGCCGGGAACCCGACGGCTCCCGGCCCCCAGGGGGCTCCCCAGGAAGACGCTACGTGAGTCTCCAGCTCTTTTTGCCCAGATTCTGCTGAAATCGCCCTGCGCGGCCCCACGTCGCCAAGTGCAGGACGTGTCCGAGGTTGCTGGGACGAGTCCTCTGTCTGCCCCCTGGGACCTCACGATCTCGAGGATGGCTTCCCATCACGGTCCACCCATGTCCTCCTTTCTTGTCACACACGCACCAGTCCTTTTTCAGGTCCCCCACCCCACCCCGTGTTTGTAGCTAAGCCCCAGCCTAGGCCCGGACCTGGGGGCGTGGAGTGCTGCCGGGCGGGTTGGGGTCCTGGGGATGGGAAGGGGGAGGCTGGCGGGCTTCCTTCTCTCCTTTGCAAAATAGGAGTCCTAGATAGTTCACCTTGGACAAGACAAGTGTAAAGTGCCCGGCACAGAATGCCTTCATTCCTAACCGGGACGCCTCTCACTGCCCAGCCAGGAGGAGGGCGACTGCAGGATCGCCATTCCCACCATCCAGAGCGAAACTGGTCCTTCCGCCCTTCCTTCCCTGGACAGTAAAATCGGCCCGGGGTGGGGGCTGGGGAATCACCCCTCGCACTTCTCCAGTGCCCTTTCTGGCCGAGGGCGGGCGGATGCAGGAAGTTGGCTGGCAAACTTACCACCCCTAGATGTCCTCCTGAAGGGAGGGAGCGGGGAGGGAACCTGGCATCCCGGGCCCGAGCCCGCCCCCGCCCCGCCGAAGGCAGAAAAATAATTACAGTATTAAAAGGAGCTGCGAATTCTTCCCGAGGGTTCTTATCGCCGGCGGCCAGGCCAGACGCGGGACCGGCCCCCACCCCCAGCTCTGACGTCAGGGCCTGCGGGGCCCGGGCAGGGACGCCCTGATTCCTTTGAGTATCCGGGAAAGGGCCAGCGCCAGGCTTGCGGGGCCAGGCGGATGGGGCCCCCCGGTGTCCAGAACCACCAGGGCCCGGCTAGACTCCCGACAGCCTCGAAGCCTAGCCACTTACCCAAGTAGCCGGACATCCAGGATCCCATGCCCCGTCAAGAAGTATATTTTCCAAGAGCACTTTTTACTCATCTGTACTTTCAGAGTTCTTTGATGAGGTACTGAGAATTTGTTAAGGGATCTGAACAAATGAATTCTGTGGTATTTGTGTTGGTCTGTTTTCAGATGCTTGACAGGTCACACTGAAAGCTTTCACTTAGCTTTATTTGACCCCGCGTGTAAGAAGCGATTTAAGATTTAAAGCACTTCCAAGAGTTTTTCTAGTTCTGCACTCAGCAAGAGTTGCTTCTGGCCTACCATTACTATGCCTTTGCCGTCTTTCTCTTCCACACCCAATATGTTGTATAGCTTTAAATCATCTTTTCAGAATCCAGTATTACTGAGAATTTCTTTGCACCTTGACTTAAATGGCAGATTAGAGACATTTGGTAGATGCAATGTAGATACAGTTATTTGTTGCATGCAGTAATATAGATGTATAATTTATGGATAGATGGATAAAATGATTTGTTGGTATAAAACATCTTGGTGTTCTGGAACATGCACTTCCCAGGATCTCTTTTTAATCTCCAAGTCCCTTTAACCCATCGAATTCCCTTCCACTGGGAAGAATTCTGGCAACTAGGCTTTATATTCTGATACTGGTCCAGGATCTCACCAAGTCACGAGTTAGCCAGAATTAGCCAATATTTTGCATGCATTCAGTTTAATAGTAACTCACATCTAGGTCGATTTGACTGTCACATTCAGCAGCCTAAATCTGGATGGTGGCACATCATAGTTTAATTAAATAGGAAGACTATGTAGCAAACCTGTATTTATTCAGAAGGTTCTCCCTTTTCTGTTTCCTCTTCCTTCCATCTCTGAGGAAGACACTTTAAAATCAAGTCTCCCTGTGAGAGTTTGTTTATTCCAACTTTTGTGAAACTAGACCAACATTCTCACGTCAGCTTTCCAAACACCCTCTCATCAGGTTTGTGAAATGATGCCAAAAAAAAAAAAATTCTTAGGCTCCCAAATAGCAAAATAAATGTGACCATATGGAGAGAAGACTTCATTGTTAGGAAATTGATTTGAATGTTTCGTTCACACTTCAGCCTCAGTGCTTCCTTCCCTACTCACTTTCTCCCTCATTACCTTCTGGTGCTTGGGTACCCTACCTCTAGGAGCAAGCCAGTTTCTCAACATTAATTATGAATGCAAAACTGGGGTCCTTTTGATCAAATAAATCAGGGACTAGTCTCTGGTGCATGTTTCTGTTTTTATTACCATGGAAACTTCTCACTATCCCATAAGCAGTACTATTTTACAAACTTATTATCTCCATAAAAACTATGGAGATACTTTCTTAATAGGAAAAAAAAATCAGGTAACCCCCCCCTCCCTCCGGAAGCCTTACAAGTGAATGATACAAAATATTTCATGGTTAGTCCTATGAGCTTCCAAGTTAGCTGCATATAAAGTATTTTAAGATTTTTTTTTTTTTTGGGCTGTCACTGGCTGGCAATACTCATGTTCTCTCTCTCTCTCTGTGGTTGTGTGTGTGTGTGTGTGTTGGTTTGAAAAGCAGGAAGAAATGTAATGAATTGAGTGCTGTCAGAGATGTCTTCTGTTTGAACAATCTGCGATGGGCTGAATGGCAGGGACTCCCTCATCCAGTGCAGGTGCAGTAGAGCTGGGGAAAGGGGGAGGGGCTCCCTCTGTTCTGTCAAAAAGCACCATTCTCCACAATAGACCACACACTGACAGCCAGCGTGACATCAACTCACACTTTCATACTTTTCCCCCTATCCATAGTTCTGAGTTCACAAAGTGGCCATACAGTAGCCCTGGTTAGGTTCCTTTAATGAACATTTTGTGGCTCCTATGGGCAACATTGAAATCTGCTGAGCCCTGGGAAGAACAAATAGATTTTTAATCGTGAGTTCCAAACCAAAAATGTATAGCTATAGATATGAAAAGTAAGCCGGTCTTTCCCCTCTTTCCCAACCCGCATGTTCACAAGCATTCCAGATGAGCGAGCTGTGATCTGAAAACTTTTGAGTTAAAAGTTCTTCTAAGATTACTTAGGCTCCAAGCTCCCTGTCTTCCATGTCCTGTGGGATCAAACAGGCAAGGAGAGAAAGCATGAATTTCATGTATTTATTTAAATTTAAAAGGACCTCTAGTATTTTATTATGCTGTATGAGAGGGCTAATCCTGCAAATGAACGGACATTAATCTTGTGGAGTGGAGTCCTGTCCCCTTTTGAATTGGTTTTTTACTGGGGCGAGGGGTGGGGGGGGGGAGAAGGGGGTTAGGAAAGGCGGCAACTGTTTTAAAACTCTAGACAAAGATGCGACCACCCTTTAGCTGCCCCACGGGTTCCAAGGGCCAGACCTTCCACGATTTCGTTGTGTGTGTGTGTGTGTGTGTGTGTGTGTGGTTTTTTTTTTTTTTTAAAAAAAAACAAAAACAAAAACACTTGTGTAAGCCCAGGCCTTGGTGCCTCAAGTTTTAAACAGAATTATTCAAGAAGGGGGACTTGCCTAGAGAAAAGATTCTAGTCAGCTTCTTCCCCCCTACCCCCATCCTCCTTGGGGGACTCCTCTCCCATCCCCACCCCCAATGTCTTCCTCTTGGATGTGAATACTTTAGAAGGATCAGGGAGAGGGGAGCAGAGGACTGAGCAGGCAAGGGTAGTTTCCTAAACCCCCAGCATATCCAGAGCTCAGGCCCTCTGTACCATTAGCTGACTTCTCCGGGAAACTCCCTGAAGCATGTCACAGAGGAAAATGAATTCGTATATGTATGTAGTAAACTCAGGTAGTCACATGCACTATCCAAACTCTTTTTTTTTTTAAATTAAAAATCTACTTTCTAGCAACCACCTTAGAAGAAACATGTTTATCAGCCATCTAAAGCATTTCCAGTGACTGGGGGACTGGAAGAGACCCGGCCCGACTAGAGTCTCTTCCAGTGCTGCAGAGTGAGCACTTGATGAGCAGGGTCAGGAAATGCGAAATTCTTTAAAACCTCAACACAGGAAGAGATCAGTGACTCGAAAGGCAAACCGGTGACCACAGCAACTGGCCTGGCGGCCCGCAGTGGGTACGCCTGTGGCGCCTACTGAAAGTCTAGGTAGGCCTAACTCGGGCGGCTAGCTCCTGAGTCTCGAACTGGCCGCCCGCGCGCCCGCTACTCGAGCCGGTATACACCCACAATTAATTTTTCTTATTAAAGCTTCTATTCTGTTCCCAAGGGGCGACTCAAACCTATTTAGATTTTCTTGCTTGGCTGCACAAATTTAAGTGGGCAAAGAGTTATAAACCTAATAACAGAGGGCAGGAGAGTGATTTGTGTGGAGGAGATGCATCTGAGGTGTGGGGTGCTGTCGGCATTCACCTCGGGACTGGCTGAGTCTCGGGAAAGGCACCACGCGCCACACCTACATTCCTAGCCCCTTGGCTGTACCTCGAGTCACCCAGCGGAAAGATGCCACCTCCTGGGGTTGTCTTACCAACCCCGCCCAGAAAGGCGGACTTCTCTGAGTATCCCAAACCAGGCAACTTGCAGGAATCAGGCAAGGTTTGCCCTGTTTGGGACTAATTGAGAATAATTAACACTGGGGACCGTTAATCACCATTTTCCTGCTCTCTCCCTTTTGGGTCTGCGGCAACGTCTGCCTCGTTTGTTCCCGTTGCCAACAGCGGGTGGGTTTGCTGAGGAAAGTAAAGACATCCTGGTTGGTTGCTGTCACCCAGTTCGACTGTACTTTTTTAACACACACACACACACACACACACACACGCACACACACAACGCTCGCATATTGTTTGATTACTAATTCGAGTTAATATGATCTTTATGGCAACATAACAGTGGATAATTGGCCTTTTTTTCTGAACAACAATGTAAATCACAATCGCTTTATTATTTAATAACGTCAAACGCTTCGTTGGATTGGCCCCGGCGGAGGAGACCTTTTCTTTCTATACAGTGTTGAGGAGGAAGAACAATGAAGATGTAATTGTGGAGATTTCATAAGTTGGCGCTCATAAATGAACAGCTTCGATATGGAAGTTCTAGCAGATGTGGGCTCTACCCACTGTCGGAGCCCCCCCCCAAGTCTACATTCTATTGGAAGGTTTTTTTGGGGGGGGGTTCTGGTAATGGTGGTGGTGGTCCTCAAATCCTAGCAACCATCTAAAGTTTCCAGCAGTAATTAGAGATTTTATTGGCCTTGCTCCTCAGCCCTTTATATTGCCGATTGAGCATTAAGGCATTAAAACCACACACCAAAATTGGCGCAATAGCCAGATAGCCTCTCAGTCATTTCGGTTGTTGGACACAAACAGCAAGGACTTGGGTTTTGTTTTTTTTCTTTTTTGCTTTATTTTCTGTCTTATTTGGGTTTTGAGGGTTGTTTAAAAACAACAACAAACAAACACCAAATCTGAGCCCTGAACCGTACTGGTCTTAGGCCGAGTTTTTGCAACCTATTGTTTTGCAAATGATTGGAAGATCAAACCAACCCTTGAGACCCCCGCCCCACCAACGGTAGCCATACAGACAGAAGGAGGAAGGTCTTGCCTCTCTGCCTGCAAGAAGTAACCCCAACCCCAACCCAGTCCCACAGTTCGAATGGCATTCTTCAGGATGGCTTTTGTGGCTACTGGAGGGCCGGCTATTTCTGGTTCTTCAGACTTTTTCCAATGGAAAAGCCCCCCCCCCGCCCCCATTTGGAATTTGGGTCAAGGAGAGAGACTCAGAGCCTACAGCACTTTTGTTTCTGCTTGTGCCCAGGTCTCCATTTTATTGAACTTCCCATGCCTGTTGGGAAGCAGAATAAGTCACTCCCCCTCCCCTTTTTCTAACAGGAGGTGCGAAACGCTTCGCCCGCACACGCCCCGTGGAGCCCCCCTCAGCCCCCATCCCCTCCTCCACCACCTTGCAGCTAATCAGATCTGAATGGGCACGCTTCCCCTTCACGACTGCCACCCGCATATTTTTTTGAAAATCATTTTGACCATTCTTCCAGCCATGTCTGCCTATTTTGGGTGGGGGGGGGGCTTCTTGTCACTTTCCAATTGCTTCCAGTTCCACGCATCATTTTCCGTTCTGGGAATTTAAAATAATGAAAGGGCCTGGAATTGAGAAGGCTCGCGGTGGATTATCAGAACGAATCTGGCCACACTTCCCTGTTTAAAATATATATATATATATATATATATATATATATATATATATATATATATTACCAGAAGAAGTGCATTTGGGAAAGTTTTGAGGTCGTGAGTTGGGCGCTGTGTGGTTCTTTTGCATGGCTCTCCTGGCCTCCCCTGCCCCGCAGGACAATGCCGGCTTTGAGGCTGGAGGGGGGGGGGACAGCAGGGGACTGGAGGCCTGGGCAGGCTCCCTCCAAGAGGCCCGCAGCTGGGGAGCCCCAGGCCGAGAGGCGGGCCACTCAGGAAGCAAAACCCTCCAATACCACTCTCCCCCCCCCCAGCAGATTTCACCTTTTGTCTATGCCCCGCTCTGTCCCTGGGGAACACCCCCCCACACACACACACCCCAAATACCCCCAGCCAGGGACTCTGCATTACTTTTTAGTTTGGGTGTCTCTCTCCCAAGAGAATCCCAGTCCCCTCACCATCTAGGAGAGAACCTCTGGGGTCAGCAGAGTGGTGGAAACGGTCGTCTGATGTTTCAAAACGTCTACCAAACCGAGTGTCAGGACCACGTGCTGTGCCTTCGAAAAGCAGCGGCGGGCCCGGGCTTTCAGAGGTGCGGCAAGCCGCGGGGGCCGGCGTGCGGGGCGCGCTGGAAGCACCAGCGGGAGACCGGGGGACCCGGCGCTGCGCCGTCCGTCCCGCCGCGGCGCGCCCGGGGAGGCGAAGCATCGAGAGCGTGTTTGATCGGGGACTGCTTGCGTCGTCAACTTTCTGCTTTTATTTGTTTGTTTGGAATCTCATATTTAGCCAGCCAGGACGGTGGCGGGCGGCGAGGGAGAAAGGAAGGGATGGAGGAGGGGGCTTGGTGCTAACCACACCCCTTCCTAATGAGTTAATTTCCATATTTGCGTTCTCCCGCATCTAGCACCCCCCCCCCTTCTTCCGGACGCTCTGGTGCCGTCGCGCGTCTCCACGGCGCAGACACCTCCACTACTTTGCCTTGAAACAAAACCAAACAGAACAAAAAGCTCACGGTAAGAGCGGAAAATTGGTCTATTGATAACGTTCCCCGCGAGCGTTGATCTTGGCACCCCCCCCTCCTCGTCCCCAGCCGCCCGTTAATCCCCACCCCCCAAAATGGGTCGCGCACCGATCGCCCAGGGCTGGGCGACACTGCAGGCAGACAGCAGACACAACTGCCGTCGCCCCCCCCCCCGCCTTTCCCCGCCTCCAGCTGTCCCACCCGCCCGCAGCTTTCTTTAGGCCCCCACTCGAGACTTGGCCCTCCACCCCCAAGGTGAGGGCATGGAGATCGGGGTCGGCACTGGAAGGGGAGAAACGACCCCCCCTCCCCTACACACCCCCCCCGCAAGGGAGGGGACCCAAAGTGAAAGTTCCCAACCACCTGTGCCGTGGGCGCCGAGCCCGGCCGGGCCGCGCGCGCGCGCAGGGACGCTCCCTGCGCGGGGTGTGTGGAAAATGAGGTCAGGGCGTCTACCTTCGCGAGGCGCTTGAAAGTTCTGGCAGCAAGAGCTCGGGAGTTTGGGGGACGAGCTGTCGGTGAAAGGAACTCAAAGCAGCGGGATTCCTCTACTTCTCACCTGGTTCCCTGCACGCGATGTGGAGATTCCGCTTTCCTAAACTGGCAGAAGGAACGACCTTCCGCGCTCCTATCCTACCCTCACCCCCTGGGGACCTGGGGGGGACGCCGAGTGCCTTAGGATTTGGGCTCCCACCTGAGCATCCCCATAGCACGCTGGGTCAATTGCGAGCTGTAGCAATATCAAAGTGAACTATCCCAAGTCACTCCGGCCTGGAAAGCCGGGAAGAGCTTAAGCAGCTTGCTTTAATGATGATTAGTAGCTCGGCGAGGGGCGCGGACAGCAAACACCCCGCAGGTGTGTGCCCCAACTCCGCCATCCGGACTTGAATGTAGATTGCTCTGGCGAGCGTTTGATCGGCCTTTTGAAACACTTTACAATTGCCTGTGACGAACGGCCACTCTCAGTTTTTCTCTGGGTAATGCCTGGAGGGTAAGTCCTTAGGGCTTTTAAAAATCTCTAGTATATTAAAAGGAAAAAACGTTCGATTTTAGTTTAGACCTCATCCACTTCTTTTAACAAGCACCACCCAAGCCTGTCAGTACTTAATGACAGGTACCTGTTACCATCGCTGACCTTCTAGAAGCTATGTGGACAGGTGTATTTCCTCTCTGTATTAATAACTTCATTTTTCTTTTTATCAGGTGTATGTATGTACACTCCATATTCACCAAAATGACACATGTGTGCATTTTCTTTAGTTCCAAAGGGCACTTCCTTTTGGTAGAAGCGTGTATGGATGTTTACTCTAAGTGCCTTATTATTATTATTATTATTATTATTATTGCTGTCCTTGTTTATTTGTGTCTTATTTAATACCTTCTCAGTTCTCTCTAAATTATATCCACATAGGGAGAAGTTTAACTTAAGCACTAGAGTTTTCCATAGGAAAAATGCTAAAATTTAATACACACACACACAATTTCACACCAACCTCCAACACCAAAATGAAAAAAAAAAGTCATGCTGTCCAACCTTTAATATTTACTTAGAGAGTGTTGACATAAGGGGAGGAAAATGAACTTTTGTCTGAAACATACAACAAGCGGCACTTTGATTTCATAAAATAAATGTCAACAATCGCAAGGGCTTATCAAACCAGGGTGGGGGTGGAAAGGCATTGAATTAAAGGCCCTATTCTGCCACTTCAGACTACAAAGGGTTACACATCAATAAGTGCAGAATTTGCTTCTTGCAAAAGTTTTCTCAGTGCTTTCTAAGTCGCAACAGGGGAGGGGGAAAGCTGTCCTTTACTCTCCAGTTCTGGGCAGTACCAAGGGACTCTTCGCTTTGGCCCGCAGAAGAGAGGCCTTTCAACAGCAGCCCCCTTTGTTCTCCTGATCTCTTTCCCAATTTCAAGCTTCACTTGCACATCCCAAGTTTGTGTGTTAATGACGCTATTACCATCTGGCTCGCCCTACTTTCCAAAAGATATAAATCTCCCAGCCCCATTGCCTGCATTATTATTTAAGTGCCACCATAGCCAGAAGAAAAACATGCTTTCAAAGCTGCAGATTCTCCTGCACTGACTGCCCCGGCCTGCCGTGGCTCTTCCACTAGATTTACACACTGTACATTGGGGGTAGGACTCTGTACATTGTAGGACACCATACACTGGGGAGCTTCACTACCCTCCCAGCCAAATACCAGCTGCCCCCCCCCAGCCAAACACCACTTCTTCCTTGGTGGAAGAAAGGCTTGAGGTGAATTTCCTCTGAAAACATTTTTATTTTCTTTTTGCTTTATTTGAAGCAAGCCGAATACCAATGCCAACATACTTTTGCAGACTTTTGCTTCTTTTGTCTCTCAGGTTTCTTGAACTACCAGAGCAACCTCTACACTTCGGAGACTTGCTCTTCTTCAGCCTCATTTCAGTAAGGACATAGATAGAAGATTTGTCTCCCAATGAGAATAAGAGGCTGGGTGAGGAGAGATAAAGTCTAGGAAGCTACTCTGAAGAGCTTGGGTTGTCCTTTCAAAATTCTGAGTTTTAACTGCCTGCATAAATGCACACCATATAATTTACACACTCCTAACTGTACCTCTAAATCCACCTCTCTCTTCGATTCTTTGCCTGGGCAAAGTAATCAGTGATTTGCGTGTTTTGAGCACAAAAGCTGAGAAAATACAACAAAAGGAGTTGGGCTGACTCCATTTATCTGGCCAGGTCCCAGTGAATAGAGGAGAGGAGAGTCAGCCTCTCAACGCATGGGCTTTGGGTTTAGGTTCTTCGCTGATTCTGAACAGTTAATTCTCCCTTTGCAGGCTCTGAACGGCTTGTGCTTATGAACCATCATCTGAGCGCATCCTCTGGTAGTAGGTTCATAGAGGTGAGCCGAGCTGGAAGGGAATGGACATTACCTGCAGATTTCTAAGAGAAGCTGTTCAAACCAGCAGATTTGAGCGTTCCTCTGCCCACCAACTGCACACCTTGAAAAGAAAATCTTACCAGACAGGAGAAAGCATCTTTGAGGAAAAATAGATCCTTGAGAGATGAACACACACACACACACACACACACACACACACACACACACGCACGCACGCACGAGCGTGCGCGCGCGCGCGCACTTACTATATATTCCTAATACTTTGCATGAACAGTGCCCAAAACAGTGATTAATGTAGATCATACTGGTATAATTGTTTGCATGCAAAAGCCACCATTTTTATTTCCAGTTCATTTTCCTGCTTTTTATTTTTTCTTTCCCCACTTGGAGGGAAACGGGGGAAAAAATGATCTTGTTTAGAAATTTGTATTCCTATTTTTTCCTTTGGAGAACATTATCGAGTTGATATGAACAAATTGCAGAGGATATACCATTTAAGTAAGATGCACTTTTAATCACTCATCATTAAAATGGTTATGTTAAATATACTCAATTACATGCATGACTTAACTCTAACAGTACTTCCTATTCTCCCAGCTGCTCACGTAGTCCTTAACGATAGTCTGTGGTAGAAACTTGATTATGCTGAATCCATTTCATCAGCCTAATTAACGCCTCACTGTGGTCCTGGGGTCTGAATGAACCTTTTACTGTCATTTGAGGTTAAAGGCAGTGTTGGAATGTTGAAATGTTTCTTTCTTTCTTTCTTTCTTTCTTTCTTTCTTTCTTTCTTTCTTTCTTTCTTTCTTTCTTTCTTAGTTACTCACAGGATACTTTAGGATTGCACTAACCAAAGTAGATAGGCAGACTGTAAACCATGAAAAAACTTTTCAAATGGTGGGGGGGCAATGAGATTAGTTCTTTATCCGTATTTTCACACCATGTTTATTTGTTTTTCATTCCATGGGGAAGCTCCAAATATTTAGTAAAATACAAAGTATCACCTCATTATTATATCTTAAAACTGCCCTGAAAAGTTGAAAATAGATTTACAACCAGCGGCTGAATTCATTCCTTTTTACTCACCAAAGGTTTCTCTCTTCTCCCTCCCTCCCTCCCTCCTTTCCTCCCTCCCCTTTTCCTCTCCCACAACTTTTAGAAGAAGGTCCTCTTGCATTTCAGCTTTCATCTTTTACAAGGAAGAACTCCTGGCCCGAATTCATAAGAAACTCTAATCACCTCCCAAACGGGTGACTCCATTGGGTCTTTTCAGGTGTAAATTCCCTTCTGAATACATTTCAACCTCACTGACCCCTGCCTCTGCCACCCCAGCCCCAGCAGAGTTGCAGCTAACGGGCACCCTAACTACTGACAGGGCAGACAGGGGTCGAATTTCCCCACCCCCACCCCTCAAACAAGACCAACAAGTGCCTGTATAGCCTCTGAGGGAAGTCCTGAGAAACATCCACGCCCAAGGAGACACCTTTTCACTTTCTTTGTTGTTTTGCTTTGCTTTTTTTGTTTGCTTTTTTAATTTTTAGTTTTTGCTGGTCCTTGGGTTTGAATTCCAGGTCATGCACTTCCTAAGCAAATACTTTACCAGTGAAGCCAGCCAAGGAATCACTTTTTTAATGTGTGTGTGTGGGGGGGGGTGGGGGGTGCTTGGCCTTGTGTCCAGGGCGTGAGTCCTGTCCTTGAGCTTTTGTACGGAAGACTGGTGGCTCTACCACTTGAGCCACAGCTTCACTTCTGGCTTTTTGGTGGTTCCTTGCAGATAAAAATCTCATTCACTTTTCTGCCCAGAATGGTTTTGATTCTTAATCCTTAGATCTCAGACTCCTGAGTAGCTAGGATTACATTTTCTTGGGAGTCAAGGAAAGGAAGAAGGCTGGGATATAGCTCAGTGGCTACATTCTGGGTTCAATCACCTGTATCAAAAAACCAACCAAACAAAAAAGACAAATAAAATATACAGTTAAAAAAAGAACAAAGAGGAAGAAAACAAAAGATGGACATATGTCTTTGGTCCCTAACTCTTACAAGTGAAATGTGATAATTTTCCTTTATTTTGAATGTCCAAGCACAAACAGTTCACCTCAGCAAAACTAGATCCTGCATATTGGGGTTCCGGATTTCAGATTGATAACTAAGTTGCCACCTTGAAACTTTGTGCTTGTTATGCTAGTGTGCAAGTCAGTAGCAAGGGTCTGATTTTAGGGCTGCAAATTCATTTTATATAGTGCCTTATATATGATAGACATTACAAAAGAAACAAATACACCAGAAATGGTGGCACAATTCTCTTCTGGAAAACACTCTGGCCATTTAAACACATCAGTGAGATGGATAGCTTTTCATTTGTTTGTTTTCCCAGTCCTGGGGCTTGAACTCAGGGTCTGGGCATGGTCCCTGAGCTTCTTTTGTTCAAGGCTAGCACTCTTTCACTTGAGCCACAGAACTACTTCTGGCTTTTTCTGTTTATGTGGTACTGAGGAGTCGAACCCAGGGCTTCATGCATGCTAGGCAAGCGCTCTACCACTAAACCACATTACCAGTCCCCAAATATGTTTGTAAAATTAAGCTGGGAGCAGCTGGGCTCAGGGAGCTGGGTAATAAGGCAGTTGCTGATGGTTAGATGCTCTTACAGCCTTGGTGACACATATCTGCAATCCCAGAAATGGAGACGTTGAAGGTGGAGGCAGGAAGATCGAAAGTTCAAGGCCACCCTTTGGGCTGCTTTGGGAGATCTTTTGTTTATAATAATAATAATAATAATAATAATAATAATAATAATAGTGCTCGGGAGCCAGGAATTTGGCCTAGTGGTAGAGTGCTTGCCTAGCATGCATGAAGACCTGGGTTCGATTTCTCGGTACCACATACATAGAAAAAAGCCAGAAGTGGTGCTGTGACTCAGGTGGCAGAGTTCTACCCTTGAGAAAGCCCAAGAACAGTGCTCAGGCCCAGAGCTCAAGGCCCAGGACTGGCGAAAAATAAATAAATAAATAAAATAATGCTCTTACAAATTCACCTTTTCCCTCAGCCAGGGATGAGATTCAGTCAGTTTTGATTATTGTGAACAAAGCAAATTTGCACTCATTAAATGTCCAAGAAGAAATTTCCTCCCATCAGTTGTTGCTGAAGGGTTGTTCCCTGTCTGGTACCACATTGCCTAATTTTTTATTTCTTCCTCGCGGATCCTGGGACTTGAACTCAGGGCTGGGGTGCTGTCCCTGAGTCTCTTGGTGCTCAAGGCTAGTGCTCTACCACTTGAGCCACAGTGCCACTTCTGACTTTTTCTGAGCAGATTTTTGGAAATGAGGGTCTCATGGACTTTCCTGCCTGAATGCTGATCATGAGATCTCAGCCTCCTGAATAGCTCAGATTAGAGGTGTGAGCTCCTCGTGCCTGGCTGTGCATCTAGTTCTTACCTCCCCTTCCCGGTTCTCCTCCACAACAACACTAGTTTCTGAAATAAGTAGCTTGGCTCTCTGGATGGGCCTCTTCTGTGTGGCACAGGTTCCAAATGCCAGCTTGCAGCTGTGAGGAAGTTCTGAGTTACAATAGCAGGTATACTGTTTCCTTCGCCATACTTGGGACTAAATTGGAGTTGCTAAGAAATCATCATAATATACTGAGTTGGAGAGTTTTAAATCTTATCGAATGAGGCTGCTTTTAAGTGCATTGTTTTCATTTGTGTGTTTATTTGTTTTGCCAGTTCTGGGGCTTGAACTTAGGGCCTGTGCACTGTCTCTGAACCTCTTTGTGCTCAAGGCTCTACCACGTAAGCCGCAGCACCATTTCCAGCATTTTCTGAATAGTTTATTGGAGATAAGAGTCTCATGGACTTTCCTGTCCAGCCTGGCTCCATACACCTTGATCCTCACATCTCAGTTTCCTGAATAGCTAGGATTACAGGCCTGAGCCATGGGCATTTTCCTTTTTTATTTCATTTTATTTTATGTAACATCCCAAGTTGTCCTGTTTTCTTCCAGAGCCCAATACAAGCAATTTACCTGACTTGATGCAGTTCCGAAGTAGTAACAATTGAGCTAATTAATGGTGATATTCCTTCATTCAGACCAAAACATTTAGTGATGGTCAGTGTGGAAAATGAGAGGCTCAAACAGCCTTAATTTTAGAAAAGACGAGCGTCATATATCCATTATCTGACATTTATTAACTGACTTGGTGTCAGCAGTGTGTGACAGCCTGATCCTCCCTCCTGAGAATTGTTCTTCTTGTTGATGCACTGTGTGGGCACAGGGTGATTGTAATATGTACCATGAGCCTCTCTTTCAGAGAAAATTCATTAATTAAAGGATAGTTTGACTTGCAGTAAGTATATAAGTCATTTATAGCATGCCAGGGCTTTCTTACTAAGGTTTGTGTTTATCACAGCAAACGATCACACTATACTTACCTACCTCAAGAAGCAGATTACAGAATAAGTCCACCCAGTAATACCATTTTTGTTTTTGCTGGCTCTAAGACTTGAACTCAGGGCCCTGAGCTCTCATTTGGCTTTTTTTTTTTTAATTCAAAGCTGGTGTTCTGCCCCTTGAGCCACACAGCCCTTCATTCTGGCCTTGATTGGAGATAAAACTTGACTAGATTTGTCTGCCCAGGCTAGTTTCATACTTTGACAATCAGATCTCAGCTTCCTTAGTCTCTAGGATTACAGATGTGAGCCACCAGCATCTGGCTCTAGTAATACTTTTTAAGTTCTCTATAAAATAAGCTTTCAGTAAATAGAAATAGAATATAGACATGGATATATTTTCTTACACAACGTAGCATCAATTGTGTTTGATACACTGTTAAGGTGGGCTGAGAGTGTCACAAAAAGCAGAGACATAAAGAGGAGAATTGGCTTGCTGAAGTTGTATGAATTTGTGAAGTTTATGCTTAGTTGTGCTCTATTATTTCTGAGCTGAAGAATTTCCATGCTCCAGTGATTCTAATTGTGTTGCTAGAGATGTTCTAGAGCTTCTAAGGGCAGACTTGAAACTTGTTTGGACCTTCAGTTTCAGATTTCAGCTTCAAAATCCAAACCCACATTTTTCGTTGGTTTGAAAAAACAAAATATCCGATTTGAAATTCGGTTATGAACTCTATGACAGCAAACAAACTTAGAGGAGCTTAGCAATAGCTTTAATTGATTGGGCATTGTAAACATGCATGGAAGTATAACAATGAAATGCTCTCCTGTAGAACTAATATAAGCTAACATTTTTTTATAAAGGAGAGAGGGATAGAGAAATAGCTTTGAATCACATATTCCAACACATTGACTTTTACACTTGTCTTTGAAAGAAAAAAGGGAATACCTGGTATGTATCATGAGAACGGCTGATTCTAATACCTCAGTCATTCTCAGTGGTGCAGTCTTAGCAATTCAGAGGCCATGAAAACTAAAGCCACTGGAGTCGTCTGGTCTTATGTCATCCCAACAGCACATTTTTCAAACTCAGAAATGCCAGATCGTGTTATTTCTGTGGCCAGTGCTTGCTTAGGATCTGTGACAGCTGAGTTTTCCTATCGATTATGTGACAGTGTAGTTCATTTTAGAGTTTGTGGAAATGACAAAAAGCCTCCAGCCGAGCAAGAAGATCCTTGATTTGGATGCTGTGTATGTGAACATACAAATCATAATTCACACTGGAAAAGTAGAAGAGTGAATTAAATTTTGAACACAAACTTTTGAAACTACAGGGCTTTCCTTGGGTGGCTGTGAATGGCCATTTCATTTGAAGCCTGTGATTGATTACTCAATTTATAAAGTGTGCAAGAAATTTTTATGTACTAAATTCACACTTAGATCCATGCATATGTTTAAAGTTGGTCTGAATTTTAAAACACAAAGAGTCCATAATATGACAGAAAAATAAGAGAGTACTATTTTGTGAATCTATATATGCTGATAGAAGCTGCAACCACTTTCAAGACCCTTTTCAGATTTAAATTCTTAAATGAATTCTTGAGTGAATTTTTTAATATGCATTCCTTCTTATAAACTATTCATATAAAAATATCACTTTTGTCATGTACACCAATTCCTAATAATTGCACATCAATTCCTCTCTGATAGAATCTAGGGTAGTAAACACAAATGACTTAAGTCCAACACATCCTAAGAGTCCAGGATTTTAAACAAAAGAAAACCAGGGTAATATGACAGTAAATCAGGAGGTAAATTGAGAGCATTGACTTTCATGCCCAGAATGGTTAATTGGCAGCGGAAAAGAGAGAAACTTCCATTGCAGTGACAAGGAGAAAAGAGCCAGAGCCCTAGTCTGGGACAGCAGGCTGGTTACACTGCAGTCTGGCATTGAACTCAGACCAGCCTGCCTTGTTGGAGAGGTGACACACAATGGGAAAACTGCACGCGACTGTGGAGTGTACCCACCCAGCTTACTCCATAGCAAGTCTTCTTTGCCTCAGCTTATTGATGGCCTGAAAGCCAGCCAGCATCATTCTCTTCATTGTGTCAGCCTGAATTTATGGCTAGCAATAATATTGCAATGTCATTTCATTGTCAGGTATTTGAATTTGGGGATTAGGAAACTGGAAGTGGGAGAGGACTGCCCTGTGATCTGCTCTTCATTTAAACAAGGATCCAGGCAGGCCAAATGAGGAAAAGGAGTGTTCATCCACCACAGTGATCCCCTGTGCACAGTGTGGAGGGAGGAAAATTGGTTCCGTGTACAACGCTCTTCCCTACTCTCTGGGTTCTCACAACTCTGTTATGGCTGACTGTGGCTGTACCGTGTGTGTGTGTGTGTGTGTGTGTGTGTGTGTGGTGTGAAAGAGTCCTCAAGATGCTGCCCACTGACCCACACAGACACCTCACATCCCTTAGCAGTTAATGAGCTAAGGCTCATAATTCACTCGAGCAACCTGGAACGGAGGCCCTGAAGTCCTTAAATTCTTTCTTTTTCTCTATGTGTTCTGTTTATGGACATGGATAACTGAAATGCCAAAGAAGGCCCCAGAGTTGACACTTGAGCCTTTCTGTCCCGCCTCTGCCCTTCCTCCTAGGACTAGGAGCTGTGACAGCCATGACATAGGCCTCTCCTTTCAGTAGGACAGCTGGAGCAGCTTCTGCACCCCATCCCCCTCTTCTGACAATTATTAAAAATGCAATACAAAAGCCATAGCCTCCAATTCCACCTACTCAAGAGACTGAGATCTAGAGGACAGGAGATCCAGGCCAACCCAGGCCAAAAGTAACCAGCAATAGCAGGTTCACAGGCTCACACCTGTAATCCTGGTTACTCAGGAGGCTGAGATAGAAGGATGAAGGTTCAAACCCAGTCCTGTCAGGAAAGGTTACGAGGTTCTTCTTTCCATTTAACCACATACTCACAAAAAAGCCAAAAGTGGAGCTGTGGCTCAAGTGGTAGAGGACCATACTTGATGAAAAAGCTAAAGGACAGCACCTAGTTCTAAGTTTAAGTCCCAGTACTGACTTTGAAACAACAACAAAACAGCTAACGCAAGGCTAGAAGCATAGCTCACATGGTAAAGTGTTCACAAGTTCAAGGCCCTGAGTTCAAATCCCACCAACCCCTAACAAAGAAAAATACAGGCACTGGTAGCTCTATCTGTAACCTTAGCTCTATGGTGGCTGAGATATGAGGATCATGGTTCAAAGCCCACCTGGCAGACAAATCCCAGAGATTCTTAGTTAGCAAAAAGCCAGAAGTAAAGGCTGGCTCAAATGGTAGAGTGTCTGCATTGAGCTAAAAAGGTAAGCTAGAACAAGAGGCTCCATGTTCAAGCTGTAGTACCAGAAAGAAAACAAAAAACAAAAAAACAGTTTTCTAAGAGTCTATGAAAGATAGTGAGAGGATGATGGGCCTCTTTCCCCAGATGCAGTGTTTGGGCAGGAGGCTGGCAATATCTAAGTTGTTCCAGGATGCCTCTCCTAACAGCAGTCCTATAGATATGTTCTAGGATAGGGTGCTGAGCCTATGAGAAGAACCAACTTGGAGCAAGTCTTACAGCTGTCCAGAAGGTGGGCCAAGCAATGGGCTTCTCCTCTATTGGCATTGCCCTTGGAGTCTGGCTGGGATTGAAGTAGAGCTAAAGAGCCTAAAAGAACCAGGCACAGGCTCACACCTGTAATCCTAGGTACTCAGGAGCCTGAGATCTAAGGATCACTATTCAAAGCCAGCTCAGGCACTCTTATCTCCAATTAAAGAAAACCAGAAGTGGCGCCGTGGATCAAGAGGTAGGGTGGTAGCTTTGAGTTGAAGAACTCAGGGACAATGAATGCCCAAGTTCCACGATCAAAAAAAGAAAGAAAAGGCCTAAGAGAAAAGGTTGACTGTGTGATTCTGTGTCTGTATGTTTGCACACACGTACCAGTCCTGGAGGTTGAATACAAAGCCTAGGCACTGTCCCTAAAGGTTTTTTGCTCAAGGCTAGCACTCTGCCTCTTGAGCCACAGTGCTGCTTCTAGCTCTTTTCGGTGTTTAATTGGAGATAAGAGCCAGGGTTGGCTTTGAAACCTGATTCTCAGATCTCAGCCTCCTGAGTTTCTAGGATCTTAGATGTAAGCCTCCTCTGCCTGGAAAGCCTTTATGCATTTTATTTTTTTTTATTGGGAGTCCTGAGCAATTGTGGGGCTTGAACTCAGGGACTGGGTGCTGTTTCTGGAGCTTTATTCTTTATTTCATAATTCCACACACACATTCTTCTCTCTGTTCAACTGTGGCTTCTCATCTTTTTGCTTGTTTGTTTTTGTGTGGTTCAGGACCTTGAACTTTGGCACTTATACTTTTGACTGACTTTTTCATCTAAGACTGGATCTCTACCACTTGATCCATATCTCCACTTTCTGCTTTTTGCTGGTAAATAGGAGATAAGAATCACAGGGACTTTTCTGCCCAAGCTGGCTTCAAACTCTGATCTTTGGATTTCAGCCTCCTTAGTAGCTAGTATTATAGGCATGAGCCACCAATGCCTGGCTTAGCATTTATTATTTTATGATTTTGTGACATGGTTTTGTGGAAAGTTTCTGCTTGTGTGGTCCCTAAAGTCAGACTTTGGAAGTGGAAAGTAAAGAATTTTACAATGGTTTGTATTCAGTCCCCAGATGACTCTGTATTCAAGGCTTTGTGTATGTTTGCTTGTGTGAATTCTTGAATGGCTGAAAATAATAAGTGGCTTCTAGATTCTAGTCAAGGCTTCTAACAGTGCAAATAAAACAGTTTGTGCTTCTAGGTTTCAGACTTTGCATATAGAAAGTGAAAATTTAAGACTAGAGAATCTGTTGAGTTGTTTACAGTCCCAAATTCTTTGGCTCTGTATTTACTATAAGTGTGACTTTTCAACATACTAGAAGATCCAGTTCTGTGAAATAATTGAATTCTCTCTCTCTCTTTTAAAATATTTTTGTGCATGTCCTGGGGCTTGACCTCGGTTTCTGGGCATTGTCTCTGAGCTTCTTTTTCACAAGGCTACCACTTGAACTATAGCACCAGCCTGGGCTGGCTTCAAACCATGATCCTCAATTCTCAGCCTCCCGAATAGCTAGGATTATAGGCATAAGCCACCAGCACCTGGCTTTTCTTTCCCTCCCTCTCCCTCCCTTCCTCCCTCCCTTCCTTCCTTCCTTCCTTCCTTCCTTCCTTCCTTCCTTTCCTCCTTCTTTCCTGTCTCTGTCTCTCTGTCTCCCTGTCTCCCTGTCTCCCTGTCTGTCTGTCTGTCTCTCCATCTGTCTCTCCATCTTTCCCTCCCTCCCTCTCTCCTTTTATTGAAGCTTGAATGCCAGGGCCTCATTCCCATGCTTAGCTTGATTGTTTGTTGTGACTAGTCTACTACTTGAGGCATACCTCCAGCTCAGCTTTTTGCTAGTTTATTGAGCATGGACTGTCATAAACTTTTCTGCTTAAGTTGCCTTTGGCATAGGGTCCTTGTGCTTTCAGCTCCTGAATAGCTAAGATTACAGGTATGAACTACCAACACCTGGCTTTACAGTATTTTCAGTAAAAGTTTATATAGAAAACTTATAAATGACTTTTGTCATTTGTAGTGTGTCTGTGTAGGAGGGAAGGTGATTCTACCTTTAACAGGAGAAAGCCAAACCAACACTAAGAGATTTATGATCCTTTTTTTTGTACAATTCAACCATTGACTTTAACTATTTTTCTCCCTTTCAGATCCAACTTAGAAATAATACTTGGCTCAAGCTAAAGCTCATGATTGGAGAAAATCTGCCCTGGTTTGCCTGATTCTAAGCCTTATGACATCTGCTTTCCAAACCCAAGAGAGATCTTCATTTCCTGTTGATAGCTCCTTTTACTTTGCCAGCTATTGGCCCCTTCAGGAAGCTCGACAAGAGATCCTGACTGGTTAGGACAGTTGAGTTCATCATAGACAATGATTCACACCACTTTTAGGGACTCATTGGCCTGGTTGCCCACTTTGAAATCTCAAGGGCTGCACTGTCTAATTGAAAGACCTCTGTTTTAGCTGGCTGAATTGTATTACATGGTAAAACCACCTCAAATTATGTCTGTGACCATTCATTTCTGCAGCTGTTTTCAACAGAAGACAAAGAAAGAAATGATTCTTGAATTGTCCATTTTTTGAAGAAAATTAAAAAGAATTAATAGCCAGAAACTCGTGGCTCATGCCTATAATCCCAGTTGCTCAGGATGCTCAGATCGGAGGATCAGGGTTTAAAGCAAGCCTGGGAAGGAAAGTCCATGTTTTTCTTATCTCCAGCTACAAAAAACCCAACATGGGGGGCTGGGATTTTGGCCTAGTCATAGAGTGCTTGCCAAGCATGCAAGACCTGGGTTTGATTCCTCTGTCCCATATACATAGAAAAAAAGCTGGAAAGGGTGCTGAGGCTCAAGTGGTAGAGCTCTAGCCTTGAGAAAGCCCAAGGCAGTGCTCAGGCCCTGAGTTCAAGCCCCAGTACTGCAAAAAGAAAAAAAAACCTGACATGGGGCTGTGGTTCAAGTGGTAGATCACTAGCCTTGACAAGAAAGCTCAGACAGTGCTCAGGCCCTGAGGTCAAGTCCCAGGACCTGTAGACACAAAAATATTAATGAAGCCAGGCATAGTGGCTCAAGCCTGTAATCCTAGCTACTCAGGAGGCTGGGATCTGAGGATCAAGGTTCAGAGCCAGTCCGGGCACAAAAGGACCTGCGACTCTTATCTCAAATTAACCTCTAGAAAATGGGAAATGGAGCTTGGCTCAAGGGTAGGGTGGTAGCCTTGAGCTGAGGAGCTCAGGGACAGTGCACAGGCCTAATTCAAGCCCCTTGACCACCCCTCCCCATACAAAAAAATTAATGAATTCATAGGTTTTTTTTTTGTTGTTATTGTTTTTTTTTTTGCCAATCCTGAGCTTGAGTTCAGGGCCTGAGCACTGTCCTTGGATTTTTCTCAAGGCTAGAGCTCTACCACTTGAGCCTCAGCACCACTTCTGGCTTTTTTTTTCTACATATGTGGTACCGAGGAATCGAACACAGGTCTTTGTGCATGCTAGCCAAGCACTCTACCACTAGGCCAAACTCCCAGCCCTCATAGGGTATTTTTTTAATGTGTCTAAATACACATATTTTTTCCATATATTTTTATTGTAATTAATAGAAGGCTTACATTATATTCACCAGATAGAAGGTGCATTACTTCACAAACATTGATACCCTTTCTCATGTACAGATTTTGTTTTTGTTATGTGCAGGTCACAAGGCTTAAACTCAAGCTCAGGGTTTAAATCACAGCTCTACTTCTGGATTTTTGGTGGTTTTTGGAGATGTGTCTTACAGACTTTCCTATCTCCACTGTCTTTGAACCATGATCCTCAGACCTCAGCCGCCTGAGTTGCCAGGATTACAAGTGTGAGTCATTGGTACCTGGATAGGAAAACATAGGTTGTTTGTGTGTGTGTGTGTGTGTTTGCATGTGTGTGCATGGGCACTGGTCATGAGACTGGAACTCAGGGCTTAGAAACTGTTCCTGAACTTCTTTTCTCAAGGCTAATGCTCCATCACTTGAGCCATAGCTTTAATTCCAGTTCCTTTGAGGAGTTGTGTAAGCTAAACTTACAACTGTGATTCCCTGCCTTCCAGCATGAATACATAGTTTTATGTCCATTTTATTCCAAGAACTTTGTGATGAATAGGAGACAGTAAAAATGGGTTGTAGCAAAATGGATATTTAGAGTTAGGTTAAAAGGCTATTCTTTTTCTTTTTTCTTTCACTCATTTATTTATTTATTTTATTGTAATATGTAGAGGGGTTACAGTTACATTCACCAGATAGTAGGTGCATTACTTCTCACACATCGATATCCCTTCTCATGGTTTTGTCCCCATCCCCCCACCACCACCTTATTTATTTTTTGCCATTCTTGGGGCTTTCTCAAAGGTAGTGCTCCACTACTTGAGCCACAGTGACACTTCCAACATTTTCTGTCTATTTGGTATTCTGTATCAAGGAATTGATCTGGGGGAAGGGGGAAGAGGGGTGCTTCGTGCATGCTAGGCAAGCACCCTACCACTAGGCCGAACTCCTGGCCGTTTCTATAGCTTCTTTAAATACAAATCAACCCTTTCTTCATGCTTGATTATTTATGCATGTGCACAAACACATGTGCATAGACACACACACACACACACACACCCACCACCACCACCACCACCACACCACATAGGAGCAAAATCAGAGGCACCTAAACGGGGAAGGAAGTCCTTTAAATTCCTAGGAGTCATATTAGGAGTCCAGAGAAATAATAATATTAGAAGTCAATCATTTCATCTATGTGCCTTGCTTAGGTCAAATAGTACAGAAGTTATCTGGCATGTATGAGGCCCTGGGTTCAATTCAAGTACTGCAAAGAAAAAAATAGGACATAGAAAGGGAGGATGGGAGGGTGGACAAACACAGTCATGCTGTTCAATATACCCTGTCTAGAAAGTGACCTAAGTAATTTGAAATGTACTGTGTACCTTACTTAGGAAATAGTAATCCCTCTATACAACACTTTAATGACAATAAAATTATAATTTAAAAAATAGTGATTTCCTTTTACAAAAAGTCATGGTATAGTATTATTTATTTATTTTGCCAGTTCAGGGCCTGGGCTCTGTCCCTGAGCTTTTTTTGCTCAAGCTATAGCACCCTACCACTTAAGCCAAAACACTACTTTTGGCTTTTTCTGTTCATGTGGTACTGAGGAATCAAACCCAGGGCTTAAGTGTATGCTGGACAAGCGCTCTATCACTAAGCCATGTTCAGGGCTCCCAATTATGATTCTTAAGAACCATTTTAAAGATTTGTATATAGGAATCAGTCACTCAAAATCAGCTAATAGAGTTTCATTATGTGCATGCAATTACTCTATTCAATGTTCAATTCATAAGTACTTTTGTTCCTGTGGGACTTTGGCACAGGTAGCAAATTCATTGCTCTAAAATAAAGTGCAAGTATATTTTTTCCTTTGAGTGTTCTTTGGTCTACTTTGAGTAGTGTGAGCATATCACATGGATGTATATACTACTTTTAAATAGTTATTTGATACGAGATAAAATATAAAATTAAAATAGCCCCTTACTTTTCTACTAACTTTATTATTTCAAATCAGATAAAATAGAGACTTTCCTTTCAAGAAAAGAAAATCTTGGGCATGTCTTTGAGTGAAAATTATTTTTTACAGTGGGTTTCCCAGCAAACAGTCATTTATGACAGATTTTACTTGAAAGCTGATCATTCTCAAATAAAAGCAGAAAGATATTGGATTTTTCCAAGTAAATTACATTGTTTTAAAAGAATATGTTAATGCATTACTCAAAAAAATGGGAAGAAAAAAGAGAAATAAAGGGAAAAAATCCAAAAAGATAAAACAGAAGTATTTGCTCTAACTGTGAAATGTTGTAGTTTGAAATAATTTACAGATGCCACTTTTTTGTCTAATCATAGCAATGAAATCAGCATAGTAAGCATAAACAAGTTAAGGCTATCCTCTATTTTTTTTTTTAAACTCTAACCATGATAGGCATCTCTGAAAGGTAGGTTTTAACATATTTTTTCCTAAGTTTTTTCCCTCCATTCAGTAAGAAGGATAAGCTTTTAGAGTACCCAGTCACCGTGGTAACTGCCAAAAAAATTCTCCTGAAGTTTGAAGAGGTCAGCTTGCAGGGTCAACAGCTCTGCGTACTCCCCAAGCTGGTGCAACGTGCTGCGTCCCCCAGTTGGAGTGTCAGGCCAGATCTGACCCTGAGAGCTGGACGATTCCTGCTCTGATATAAATTTTTTGAGTCAGTTCATGGCCTGCACTCTCCAGGTGGCCCCCAAAATCGATTCTGACCCCTTGACCCTGTCTGACCGAGACACAGCATCCACCCTAAGTAAGGATTTAGCCAGGAGTGACAGCTTCCACTGAGTGTTATTGGGGACAGTATAAACAGTTTGAAAAGCAAGTGAGGAGGTGTGAGTGCTGGAAACCCACTAGAAACAAAGTGAAAAACAAGAAGGAAAATGAAAGATCTGTATCTGCCACAGAATTCTGTGGTTTATAGGATTTTTTTTTTCCTGATCAAGGTTGGTACATAAATAATGAGTCATATGTCCTTATCATTTTATATATTTGGTTGCCAATATGCAAATAAGATAGGCAGAGGTGCAACAAAGTAAATATAGTGGGGATGCAATATGTACAGAAAAGAGAGGCTTTTTTAAAAAATGTTTAATGGATTGAGTTTCTTGTATTTTTGGCTATTAAAATTTTGTATATCTTGAAATGTTTAAAGTAAGAAAATTTAATATCTATTTACTTCCCACACATAAAAACAAACCAAACCAAAATAACCCACCCCCAGTTTGAAATGAAGATAAACTTGTTGCAAGTACCTTGATAGTTTGTCAAACAAATAACCAATATACTTTATTTGGTCACAAGTGTGAAAAAAAAAACTATAAACATGAAAAGTTAAGGCAAAGTTCAGCTGAAGAAGAGGGGAGAAAAACAAATGAAAAATTATCGTTTCAGTAAATCATTCTAATGTTTAGAAGTTGAAAAAGACACAAAAACATGGGGAAATAAAACTGATGTATATAAATAAGCAGTAATTCATCTTTTTTTCTTTTTCTTTTTCAGAATACCATCCTGCAAGTTAACTTTCCCTCAGAGAATGGAGTTCTCTTTGAAAGTTCCAGCCTACAAATTCAGTGTGCAGATGCAGCCTGGAAGCAATGGGGCAGAAACTGACCAGAAGAAAGATTAGGAATGTGTTGCTTTGTTAAGTCTTTCATGGGATTAGTATTTATCCCAAGTTTTCCTCTTTTCCCAGTTCTGTTGAAAATGATGTCTTGCCCTGTGCTGGTGGCTCATGCCTGTAATCCTAGCTAACCAGGAGACTGACTGATCTGAAGATCACACTGGAAGCCAGCTCAGGCAGGAAAGTCTGTGAGACTCCCAATTAATCACCAAAAAAAGCCAGAAGTGGTGCTGTGGCTTAAGTGGTATAGCCTTGAATGTAAAAGCTAAGAGACAGTGTTCAGGCCCTGAGTTCAAGCCCTAGTACAGGCACAGAAAATTAAAAAAAAAAATTGGTGGAAAAACCAATTGTACTTTGAAGTTGTTAAGTGCCTTCATCAGAGTCCTTTATGAAAATGAGATTCTAAGAAGGGGTCTGGGGACTGGGAAAGTAGCAGAAGAGGCAGAGGCCTTGAACTAAAACCATGATGTGTATAGACATAGGGCTTGAAGGCTCTGTGGCTTGACTACTCAGTATGTTAAATCCCTATTATAAAACTCATCCTCACAAAGCCTATTATAGTATTCTGAGAACAAATTGGACTATGCATAACTTAGGTGGAAGTATAGATTATTTTCTGCTCAAGCAAAGTTAGAGATGACAGCAGCTTAACTGGAAGAATAGTGTCTAATCTTAAGTAGATGGATTTCAAAGTTTCACTCTTAACAAACAATTCATTTGGTATTTTCCTCTTCAGCTTCACCTTTCCACTGTCTTTGTAGTAAGAGATGTCTTGACAAGGATGCTATTTCTCCAATGCAGCATGTATCTAACTGCAAATCTCTGTCTGTCTGTCTGTCTCTGTCTCTGTCTCTGTCTCTCTATTATCTGTCTCTTGGTCTTTCCCTTTTCTTTCTGGTATAAAGGCTTGAACTCAAGGACTACAAACTGTTCCTTAGCTTTTCCACTCAAGGCTGATGCTCTACTATGAGAGTCATACCTCCATTTCTGGCTTTTTGGTTGGTAATTGTAGACTTTGCTGCAAGAGCTGTTCTAAGCCCAGAATCTCTAGATTTCAGGGTGCTGAGTGGCTAGGATTACAGGTGTGAGCCATGTGCCTGGCTGCCCTGGAATAATGTGCTTAAATGGCAGGTATCTATCTGATCTTACACTGTGGTCAAGAACAAGTTCGATTTTTTTCACTTCCGTTTTGAGTAATTAATCCATAGATGGAGGGTTCTAATTATTTGCTTTTTACTTCTCTGAATGTAAATATTTTATATTAAAGAGGAAGATTTTAGTAGCTTGGTGATTTTCTTTGCAAGACGAAAGATGCTTAGTTTACCACTAGGTTCAGACCCCAACAGACACCAATACTGAAAGAAGAAAAGGAGGGGGAGAGAGAGGCAGAGAGAAAGACACACAAAGAGAGAGAGAGACAGAGACAGAGACAGAGGACAGAGAGACAGAGAGAGAGAGAGAGAGAGAGAGACAGAGACAGAGACAGAGACAGAGACAGAGAGACAGAGAGAGACAGAGAAAGGGAGAAGGAAAGAGAGAAGAAACACAGTTGAGAGTGGGGTGTAGAAGTGCACACTTATAATTCCAGTGCTCCTGAGACTAAAGATCACAAGTTTGAGACCAACCTCAGCTATACAGCAAGGCCTCTGTGTCAATCAGACTTGTGGCTGAGAGAGAACTATTTGCTTAAAAGTATTCTTGTGCAATTGGTACATTAGATTCTCTTCCATCTCTATCCTCTCTCTCTCTCTCTCTTCTCTCACTCTCTCGTCTCTCTCTCCCTCTCTCTCTCTCTCTCTCTCTCTCTCTCTCTCTCTCTCTCTCTCTCTCTCTCTCTCTCTCCCTCTCTCTCTCTCTCTCTCTCTCTCTCTCTCTCTCTCTCTCTCTCTCTCTCTCTCTCTCTCTCTCTCTCCCCCTTTCTCTCTCTCTCTCTCTCTCTCTCTCTCTCTCTCTCGTGCATACTAGGCAAGCACTCTACTACTAGGCCACACTTCTGGCCCTCCACATAATTCTGAAAATAATACTTCAAATGGAAGGTCAAACAACTTAATTATATGAATTATATAAATTAATTTTATCTAAATTAATTACCTATTGAGATTTTTTTTCAGTTCTGAGTATCAAACCTTGGCCCTGGCACATGTTAGGCACAATCTCTACCAACAATCCTTTTGATTTTCTGTGGACCACAATCAGAGATAGTGAATAGAGTTTCTAATCCTTGAAGGATAGTAAAATAAATTCCTAGGAGAATAGTAATGAATTGGGCTTGGATTATATTGCCTCGGTTACTTATCTCTTTGTTTTGTTTTGTTTTGCTTTGCTTTTTGGTTGGTTGTAGGATTTGAACTCTGGGCCTGGACATTGTCCTTGAGCTCTTCAGCTCAAGGCTACCATTCTACCTCTTGAGGCATAGTGCCACTTCTGGTTTTCTGGTGATTAATTTGAGATGAATCTCATGGACTTCTTAGTGCCTGGGCTGGCTTTGAACCAGAATCTTCAGAGCTCAGCCTCCTGAGTAGCTAAGATTACAGGCATGAGCCACTGTGCCCTATTGGACCACTATCTTTTATTTGTAAAACTTTTCTAAACCATTCCCAAATCCAGAATACAAAAGGATGAAAATATCACATTCTCCTTGAGTTTTTAATTATATTGTCTTAAATACGTAACATGGACCATGTGACTATCAACATGGAAATGTGTTTTTTAAAAAAATTTCTCTAATCACATATAATTAAGTTAGTCATTTTATATCTAGCTCAGTTAAGGCTTTGGCACCTAAATTATTCCAGCAACCTGCTAAATTCATTTAAGTTTTTTTGTAATATTAGGCAAAGTAAAAAGCAGTCAGGTGGAGGTAGATCACACCTTTAATCCTAGCTAAGGAAGATGATATCTGAAGCTCAGTTCAATGCCAGGTAGAGCAGAAAAGTATGAGAATTTTTATCTCCAATAACAAGCAAAAAGCTCGAAGAGGAGGTGTGATTCAATTGGTCCACCACCAGTCTTGAGAAAAGAAATATAAGCAATAGCTTAAAGATGGGTGCTGGTAGCCCAAACCTGTAACTACTCGGGAGGCTAAGATCTGAAGATTAAGGTTTGAAGCCAGTCCAGACAGGAAAGTCCATGTGACTCTTATTTCCAATTAGCCACCAAAAAGCCAGAAGTGGAGTTGTAAATAGAATGAGTTCATGGCTAAGAATGGGACTTAGTGGTAGAATGCTTGCTTCGCATGCATAAAGCCCTAAATTCAATTCCTCAGTACTACATAAACAGAAAAAGGCAGAAATGGAGCTGTGGTCTAAGTGGTATAGCACTAGCCTTGAGCAAAAGAAGCACAGAGACCATGCCCTGGCACTGAGTTTAAGCCCCAGGACTAGAAAGGGGAAAAAAAGAGAGAGAGAGAGAGAATGAGTTCACGTCTAGGACCAACACACACAGGAAAGAAACAAATTAGGATACTAGAATATGTCTTTCATTATCTCCCAGAGGTATCAGTCCAGAACTAAGGTGGGTGAGTGATTGAAAGGAAAGATAGTGATAAGTGATAAACAGATTAACTGACAAATAACAAAGAACACAGACTCTGCTTTAGGCAGTTTGAGTAACAGCTCTCTGATTTCTAAGAGTGTGACTTTAGAAAAACTAGTGCTAACAAGTCAGTAACTGGTGACTCAGGTCTTTTATCTTAGTTACTTGGGAGGCTGAGATATGGAGACTCAAGATTCAAGGCCATGTTAGCCAGAAAGGTTCTCAAGACCCTATTTCCACAGTTATCAGCAAAAAGTAAAGCTAGAAGCATGGCTTAAGGGGTCGAACACCAGCATTGCAATCATGAGGTTCTGAGTTCAAACTGAGTAGTGCCAAAAATAATAACAAAAACACAAGAGTAACATGTCCGTTAGGGTTTTGGTTGTTGTTGTTGTTGTTGTTGCCAGTACTCTTGGGGACTGAACTCAGGGCCTGAGCACTGTCCTTGGGATTTCCTCAAGGCTAGAGCTCTACCACGTGAACCACAGCACCACTTCTGGCTTTTTCTATGTATGTGGTTCCATGGAATCAAACCCAGGTCTTTGTGCATGTTAGGTAAGCATTCTACCTCTAGGCCAAACTCCCTGCCCTCCATTAGGTTTATTTTAGTATCAAGTGAGTTCATTTGTGAACAGTGTTTGGAACACAGTAAAAAATTTTTATAGGAGTTAACTATTATTCTTATGAATGAGCACATACAGATTTTTTAAAGACAAATTAAGGAAAACAGGAAATCTAGTTTACTCTAACTGCTGCATAAAATCTTACAATGCGTTAAATCAGATCTTATTTCACTCATAATCTGCTACTAAGTTTTCAAGGTGTTTCTACTTTCCACCAGGAATAGTTTAGCTTTAAGTATTAAATATGGGATGCAGGCATGGCAGGTGTACAATATTTCTCATTTTATAAGTGAGTGGGCTGGGAATGTGGCTTGGTAGAGTACTTGCCTAGCATGCATGGATTGGATTCCTCAGTACCATATACACAGAAAAAAAACTGGAAGTGGTGCTGTGTGGCTCAAGTGCTAGAGAACTAGCCTTCAGCACAAGAAGCTCAGGGACAGGGCCCAGGCCCTAAGTTCAAGCCCTAGGACTGGCAAAACAAACAAACAAACAACCCAAACAATTCTAGTGATGTTCTAGGTGCTAATCACAATATTAAAATTAGAACACTAATCTTTTTTTTTTTTAATTTTTGAGGAGAAGTCCTTGAGCTTGAACTCCGGGCCTTTCCTTGAACTTCTGTGCTCATAGCTAGCACTCTACCATTTGAATCACAGCTCCACCTGTGGCTTTTGGTGGTTATTTGGAGGGGAGAGTCTTATGGACTAACCTACCCAGCTGACTTCAATCTGGGGTCTTCAGCTCTATCTTCTGAATAGCTAGGATTACAGGTGTGAGCCATGAGCACCCAGCCAGACACTAACCTTAAATGCTTCAACTGTTTGAAATCAATATAAATAAAACAAGATGCTGTGATGAGTAGAGAAGATGCTGTGCGGTTGGAGATACTGCCACCGTGATTCCTATCTTCACGAGGTGGAAAAGCCTGAGTCTCATCTATACTCTCAGCGACCTGAGCGGCTGAGGAGGGAGGATAACGGGAAGAAGCTCAAGTTAACCTGGAGAATGTAGCCATATCCTACCTCTTCAAAAACTAACAAGTTGCTAAAATTCTACACTCTACAGTTTTTCTCTATTATACTCTATTAAGTAATATGAAAGTAATTGAACTTCTACATACATATGGATGGTTCTACCACCTTCAAGTTTCTGTGGGCTTAGAATGTATAATGTTTTATATACTAATGTAAATATACTGTAATAGCTACGAAGTCTCGGCCAAGTACTAATCTAGAGGCTGTCTAGATGCCAGCCTCCAAACACATGGGCCTCATTGTGGGCACACTCTTTTAACTAACTCAAGCTTCTAATTGCAGCTGTATGTGGAATTCAACAAGAGTGATCATTTGGAAAATGTGCGCCTTCTGTGCCGAGAATAGCGGTGCAGGCCTGCAGGCAGAGGCAAGAGGATTATATGTGTTGAGTCCATGCTGGGCTCTATATACTAAATATTATATTCCCACCTAGGTTACATAGTAAATAAGACCCTATCTCAAAAAAAAAAAAGAGAGAAAGAAAAAACGAAAGAGTGAGAGAGAGAGAGAAGAAAAAAAGAGAGAAGTGTGCCAGGGCTCACTCTTGTAATCCATGATAATCAGGAGGCTGAAATCTGAGGATCTAGGGTGAAGCCAGCCCAGACAGAAAAGCCCATGAGACTCTTATCTCCAATTAACCAAGAAAAATGGCTATGTTGTATGTGTGTGTCTATGCTGGTACTGGGGCTTGAACTCAGGACCTTGGACTATCTCTGAGATATTTTTGCTCAAAGCTAGTTCCCTACCACTTGAGCCACAGAAAGTGGATTTCTAGCTTTCTTTTTAGTGGAGTGGGGGTAATTGTATACTAGGTTGGTAATATATATCATATATTATAGATTATTGATTTCTAGCCAAAATTCCCTCATTTTTATTTTTAAAATTTCTTTTTTTGTTCTTTTCTCTTTTGTCAGTTATGGGATATGAACTCTGGGCCTGGGCATTGTCCCGAGCTGTTCAGCTCAAGGCTACCATCCTACCCTTTGAGCCAGTGTCACTTCCAGTTTTCTGGTGCTTAATTGGTGTTAAGCATCTCCCAGATATTACAGTGCCCCGGCTAGCTTTGAACTGTGATCCTCAATCTTATGCTTCTGAGTAGCTAGGATTACAGGTGTGAGCCACCGTGCCCAGCTTATAATGTCTTCATTTCATTTTTAAACTTATCTTTAAGTAGTTGTGCTAAGGGTTTTCAATTCTGCACATAAGTTCATGAGTACAATTCATCTTGATTAATGTCACCACTCATCGTTTTTTTCACCATGCTTCATCATTTTCCCCTTCTCCACAAATTTCCTTTTATTTAAATCAGTCTGGGGGGCTCAAGGTATGGTTCAAGTATTGGAGTCATTGCAGTACCTGCCTAGCAAGCTCAAAGACCAGAGTTCAAGCCCCAGTATTACCAAAACTAAAACTAAAACAGGGAAGCAGATGATGTCTATGCTTATCTGAAACTTTGAGCAACCCTAGGAGATATGAATTACAATATTTTGCTACCAGGATAGTAATGTTAAAATTTAGAATCATTAAGGACATATTGCAACCTTGAAGCAGAGAATGGAAAATAATGAAGCACGTGGCATTTTCAAAAGATATTTGCTATCTCAGTGTCATTTTGTTTATCAGCCTTGGTTACTTCCTGCTTCAGAGTTAGGATAACATATGAGATAATTACAACAATGCTTATCAACATCAGCTAAACACCATGCAACAATTGAACTATGAATGACAGCCACCTCCATGAATGGCATACAATAAATTACGTTTGCATTGGATTGTCAGTTGTAGTAGATCTGTATGCTGTCACCCAGACCGACCTATAAAATTGCACATGTGGCCTTAATCCTACTTGGATGTGTGCCTCTTCTTTCCACCACTCTGGTGCTTTAGTCTTCTTGAATAAGTGAACAATCTTTGTTTCTGTACCTTATTAGGCCAAAGACCATAACAGCTAGTGATGGTTTTGGCCAGCCCTGCAGGCAGGATTCTCTGCAGACCCAGCCAACCTCCAACAAACCCCTTTTTATACTCCTGTTTCTAGGAAGAATTATGATGGTGGTACCCTGCTGTTGATCAGTCAAATCTGTGGTAGGCCTAGAGATAAGTCCTATAAGTGTGGTGTACTGGAAAACAGCGGCTCCCATTCATTAGTAGCTTGTGTGTAATAAACCACCACCAAAAAAAAAAAAAAAATGGGGGATGGGGCAAGCAGCTGCAGTGTGTGAGAACAAACAACGCATCTCATTCTTGAGAGCCAAAACTTGGTGATTTGCTACTGGGCAGCCTGCTCTCTCTGACGTTCTTTTGGATAGCATAATAAAGTCCAATCTCTATTAGTAGTTTAACTACTCCTGTGAGAGATCCTACTTTTTGAGTCTATATGTTATGAAAGAGAAGTAGTTATCAAACTTTGACCTGGCCAACCAAAATTCATGGTTAAACGGACAATTTCTTATAACAACTGATAACTTAAAAGAAAATTGTGTCAGCCCTTGATTTATAGTATTAGTGTTTGGAGAATAATGTTTCACAGCACCAGAGAATATACACACAGTAGGAGATTGGATAAATTGTGTCTGTTAGGTTTATTTATTTATCTGTTTGTCTGGTACTGGGATGAATCTATGGCATGAAGCAAGGATTCTACTACTGTGCCATTAGCTTTCCCCTCTTCCTCTTAACCTTAACTTTTTTTTTTTTTTTTGCCAGTGCTGGGGCTTGAACTCAAGGCCTGAGCACTGTCCTTGGGCTTTCTCAAGACTAGAGTTCTACTACTTGAGCCACAGCGCCACTTCTGGCTTTTTCTATGTATGTGGTACCAAAGAATCGAACTCAGGTTTTTGTGCATGCTAGGTAAGCACTCTACCACTAGGCCAAACTCTCAGCTAAACATTTTTTTTTTTTAATTTTGAGACTTAATTCCACTACGTAGCCTGAACTGGCTTTGAAATTCCTGCCTCAACTTCATAAATAGCTGGGGTTACAAGTGTACATCACTAATACACTTTTTAGGCACAAAAATGGTCGTTGAGCACTGGTGGCTCATGCTTATAATCCTAGCTACTCAGAAAACTGAGATATGAGGATAATAGTTCCAAGCCAGTCCAGGCAGACAAGCGTGTGAGACCATCTCCAATGAAACAGCAAAAAAGCCAGAAGTAGAATTATGACTCAAGTGATAGAGTGCCACTCTTTCATGAAAATGCTGAGTGAGGACCTGAGTTCAAACCCCAGGAATTGCACAAAATAAAAACACCACAAAACAAAAAACCCAGCTGAGTATGGTGATAAACATATTAGAAAGGGCTGGAAAGGCAGGAGTAGGAGAATCTTTAGCTCAAAGATCCTATCTCTGTGTGTGTGTGTGTGCGTGCGGTGTGTGTGTGTGTGTGTGTGTGTGTGTGTCAGTAAAATGCTACTAAGTAGCTAAGAAATATTGCTTTGCAAAAGTACTGCAAATTACTCATCTGCCTAAATCAAAAATGTGGGAAGGAAGATAATACACGTGTTGGAGGAGGGAGAGAAACCTCTCATTTTTATTCAAAACGGTTTAACCTAATAAAAAGGAAACACAGTTGAATTTGCACAGCACTACTTAATGAGACGCTGAACAATGCTGCCATTTCTGTAATAAACTCCTCTCCCCCCACCCCATCTAAAGCAGGTGCATGGCATTGTGGCATCCATGCTGCACTTGCCTCCTCTGCCCCCCACTGCTCCCCAAAATGGGGGTGGCATACTGTACATTCTAGGCGTGTTTCCCTCACCACCCTGAACTCGGGGTCAGGAGAGTGGCTATGGCAGAGGGGAAGGCATGCCAGTTGTTTAGGAATTCTTGCAGGTGTTTCAAAAGCAAAGGATTCTTTTCAAAGCCCACATCTGCATTCGTCATATGTCATTTGTGCTGAGGCCTGTGGAGTTTTTGTTGGTTGGCTTGACAGATTGACATGTAATGGCCTGGTCTCTTGTGTGGCCTGTTCCCAACAAAGTCACTCTGATAGCTGCAGTTCTCTAAAAATCCACGAGCCTGAATTACTCGTAAGTTTTCTCTATCCTTCAAAGGAAAAATGTGCTGTTCCGATGTGCTTCATGATTTGGGGATTTGGTTTTATTTTTGTTTTGGGTTACATTATGGAAAGTCCTAAGTGAAGATGAAATAAAACATGGTAACAACACCTAAAAAGTTTTCCAAACAAATCCATCCTTAAAATGTATTTTAAAATGGATAAAGAGAACTGTGACATTTATATTTAAATCTTTTTTTTTTTGTCATACTGGGATATGAGAAAATGTGAAAACTAAATCTTTAAAACATAACTGTGTCAGCAATGAGAAAGAAACTTAGTACATTAGAGGTAAAATACACAGCTTTGATACTTCTTGTCTCTTTAATACTTCTTGTTAGCCCTGTGATATGAACTCAGGGCCTGGTTGCTTTCCCTGAGCTTTTGTGTTCAAGGCTAGTGCTCTACCACTTGATTCACATCTCCACTTCCAGTTTATTTTGGTGATTCATTGAGATAAGAGTCTTTTCTGCTTAGGCTGAGTTCAAACTACGATCTTTAGATCTCAGGCACCTGGCTTACTAGGATTAGAGTTATGAGTCACCAGAGCCGGGATACATCTAATTTTTTTTTTTTTTTTTTTTTGGATCGGTTGTGGTGCTTGAACTCCAAGCCTGAGCACTGTCCCTGAGCTCTTTATCTCAAGCCTAACACTCTACCACATTGAGCCACAGCACCACTTCCTTCTTTTGGGTAGTTAATTGCAGATAAAAGTCTTCTGTGGGACTTTTGTGCCTAGGCTGGTTTTGAACCATGATCCTCAGATCTCAGCCTCCTGAGTAGCTAGGATTACAGGCGTGAGCCACCAACTACTTAAAAATTTTTAACATTAGAAAACTAGATAGGTTTTTTAAAAAATAAAAATAAGAATAAAAATGAATATAAAGTTCCCATTATAAAACCATTTCCTGGGCTGGGAGTCTGGCCTAGTGGTAGAGTGCCTGGCTAGCATGCATGAATCCCTGGGTTTGATTCCTGGGTACCATATGTAGAGAAAAAGCCAGAAGTGGTGTTGTGGCTCAAGTGGCAGAGCACTAGCCTTGAGCAAAAAGTGTCCAAGGACAGTGTCCAGGCCCTGAGTTTAAATCACAGGACTAACAAGAATCATTAAAAAGACCAGAAGTATTAAAGCTGTGTATTTTACCTCTATTCTACTAAGTTTCTTTCTCATTGCTGACACAGTTATTTTTTAACTCATAGCATCTGGCATTTCTTGTTTTCCTTGTAGGTTAATAACATCCATGAAGTTAGACGGACGCATGTATAATATCCAATGTGGTGCCAAAAAAGCTTAGTTAAAGCTGGGTGTGGTGACTCATGCCTGCAATCCTAGCTACTCAGGAGGCTGAGATCTGAGGATCGCGATTCAAAGCCAGCCCAAGCATTACAAGCTGTGAGACTCTTATCTCCAATTAATCACTAGAAAATGGGAAGTGGGGCTGGGGCTCAAGGATAGGGTGGTAGCCTTGAGCTGAAGAGCTCAGGGACAGAGCCCAGGCCCAGAGTTCAAGCCCCATAACTCACACACACACACACACAAAAGCTAAGTTAATACTTGTGAAAGGAAAATTAAATCTATGAGTTCTGTTGCTAACATTATTCAGAGATCCTCATTAACACTCTTCATATATAGATAATGTCCATGGAATTAGCAATTCAAAACTCATGCTTTGTCAATGTAAGTTTCTAAATATTGTTATACTATAACATATCTACTTACCCTTACTGTTTAGTTTCTTTCCCTAACAGGAAGATATAAAGTAACAATGAATAACCCAGGATTCTGCAAATGTAAACGGTCATGTTGATAACACCATCTTGATCCTGTTGACCTCAGCCATCCCTGGGCACAAATATTCTCCTACCTTTGCAATAACATGGAATGATCCTTCCCTTTGAATGAAGCATCTCAATTTGGGGTCATTCTTGTCAGTGTACTGTTCAAACCCACAAGTCTTAACTGTGCAATCAAGTTTCCAGGGAGCCCAGTGTTAGAGAAAAGAAAGGAAACAAAACTCACTGCAGGCCTGGTGGGAGTCAGAATCGAAAACCGCCAAATGAACCTGAAAATCAGAACATTGTTGAGCTTCAGGAGAGATTATAAAAATCTAAAAGTTTTTTTTTAACTATAAAATGGAAAAGTAGTGGGTGTTATTTTATTTCCCTTTAAAAATGATAAATTATGTTCTTAGTATGTAAAGAAAATTCAGTGTTCATTTTTTTTTATTTGTTTGTTTGTTTTGATGCTGGTACTGGAGGCTTAAATGTAGGACCTTGAGCTTTTGCTTAGCTTCTTTGCTCAAGGCAGGCACTTTACCATTTGAACCTTACCTCCACTTCTGGCTTTTTGTGGCTTGGGATATCAGTCTTCAGTCTTCAGCTTCCTGAGGAGTTAGGCTTACAAGTGTGAGCCATTAGTTCTATTAAAAAAAAAAAAAGACTTTCTGAAATAAGATTCTCCCTTCTTCTCCAGTTTCCCTCCCCCTCCCATTACCACAATAAAAGCTTGGGCTAAAGAAAAGAGTCATTAACTATATTCAGGTTTTTCCTGTCTGTAGTTAGATGTCCAGATTTGACATATGGAATGTATATAATATATATGTTATATTTATATATACAAATGTATGTATAAAACTGTAAGTATATACCTTTAGAGTAGTTTGGTTAATATACTCATGATCAAAACCTTCATGATATGAAGAGCTTTAATTTTTTATTATTTTATTTTCCTGCATAGGGAAATGCATATGCTGCAAAACTAAGAAAATCCAGGCAAGGGGTGAGTTTGAAATGGGTGGGAAAGAATGATTAAAGGGTGACATCAATCAGGATGCATTCTGGGGCTAGGAATTGGGCTTAGTGGTAGAGTGCTTGCCTAGCAGCATACATGAAGCCCTGGGTTCAATTCCTCAGTACCACATACACAGAAAAAGCTGTGGTTCAAGTGGTAGAGTGCTAGCCTTGAGCAAAAGGAGCTCAGGGGCAGTGTTCAGGCCTTGAGCTCAAGCCCCAGGACTGGTTAAAAAAGAAAGATGCACTTTATTCAAACTTCTTTGTTGAATGGCAGTTTGTTCAACTACTTAAGATGATGAAAACGTATTTTAAAAAGAATATGCCCTAAACTTTTTTTTTTTTGCCAGTCCTGGGCTTTGGCTCAGGGCTTGAGCACTGTCCTTGGGCTTTCTCAAGGCTAGAGCTCTACCACCTGAGCCTCAGCACCACTTCCGGCTTTTTACTATGTATGTGGGGTACCGAGGAATTGAGCCCAGGTCTTCATGAATGCTAGGTAAGCACTCTACCACACTAGGCCAAACTCCCGGCCCCGAGTCCTAAACCTTTTGTTCAAGGCTAGTGCTCTGCCACATGAGCCACAGGGCCACTTCTGGCTTTTTTTTTTTTTCTGTGTATGTGGTACCCAGCAATCAAAACCAGTGCTTTGTACCTGCTAGGTGAGCACTCTACCACTAGGCTATACTCCTGGCCCCTCCATATTCTTCACTATAAATTATAGATGGAATGATATAAAATTTATATAATTATAGATGGAATTTAGCAGTATTAAAAGTAACAAGCTTATAAACAATGATCATTTTTCTTCCTTTTTCTCTATCTGTACTTGGCCTAAAATAAAGTATTAAAGAAAAAAAAAAGAATGTGTCCTAGAGTAGTAGAATTAATGATTCCAGTTATTCTGAATGGGTGCTATCAAAATATTAGGTACTTTCCATTTATCCTCGTATTTTCTCTTCTTGGCAATGTGATATTTCCTATTTTACAGGTGAGAAAACTGAATTCAGACATAATCAACTGTTTAAATGGAATGAGACACCAAACAACTAGAACTAGATTAGAAGACAGTTTATGTTTAGTAGTCCAGCCAGCTGGTAAACATAGGAGTTTATTAAAAGCATAAATGTTTGCAATTGGCTCGTTATAACTTATTTATCCACACAGTATTGATGATCATTTATGTATCATATTATTTGTCTTCCTTTTGCAATATTCCAGTAACAAGCATTAAACTAAACAAAAAAGAAAAGAAGAAAATTAAAAGTGTTACATTAAGATAATCAGAAGGTTAGCTTTTTCAGTCAAGGCTGGCACTGTAACACTTGAGGCACATTTCCACCTCCAGCTTTTTTTTTTTTTTTTTTTTTTTTTTTGGTGGTGGTGGTGGTGGTTAATTGGAGATAAGAATCTCCAGGACTTTCCTACCTAGATTGGCTTCAAACTGTGATCCTCAGATTTCAGCCTCCTTGAGTACTAGCATTACAGGCATTAGCCACCAGCTCCCGCCAATAAGTTTGACTTTTAATTGAACCCATTATGCTTTCATTATTATTTTTAAAATATCAAAGCCTATTAATACACAATCTGCGCTGCCTATTGCGAGTATATTTTATGTGACTAGTCTTCTAATGTTTAACTGGCTTTGGAAATCTTTTGGAAATTTGAAACCTCAACAACTCCCTCTCGGAAAGGTAGAAGGAAAGAATCACAACTCTAACCTCTGCTTTCCTTCAGGGTAATAGTAGATTACAGCCAGAAAGCTCTCTTTTTCTCCCCAAGACAAACTTCTGCCCTGGTTTACCTTTGCCTGCGGAGGCCTGTATGATGTAAATTCTATTATATAATGACACTCCCCAGCTTTTTTGGCCATCCTTTGATATAACCTAGAAGGTGATCACATAGCTTCATTTATTCCTTTGAATGCATAGGTTTCATGGTTATTAAAACAATCACAGAGTCATCAGCTCTCCCCATGCTTAAATAAGATCAATACAAACCAGAACAAGAGGACTGTGCACCCCTCTCTCTATTCACCAAGATTTCTTTTGGACTCTCCTCTCACTTCTTTCTCCCTTAGTCTCCCTAATCCTTTCCCTTCCTTCTACCTTCAAACTTAGCCTATGGACGAATAGGATAATTTCTTAAAAAGTTATTTCCACAGTGAATATAACATCTATTCTGTCATCACCCCGAACCCACTGAAGTGATGCCATAACCAAATACTGTTCAGAAGCAGCTCAGCAAGTATGGAATTTGCTGGAGAAAAAGAGCCAGCTGGCCCTGCCTTACAAGCCAGCTCAGCCATGAGAGGGTTAATAGGATGAGTAAAGGCTATTTTGAAGTCTGGCTCCCCTCTCCGATAAACTCTTGAAAATTCACCCTGTACTGCAGAAATCCTAAATTGCACGGCCCTGCACCCCACTGAAACTCTTCAGTCTGCTGTAAGGAAGCCCCAGCAGGGGCAAGATTGGGGGTGAACAGCTAGAGGAGGGGCTCAAGCCCTGGGCCTTTGTAATGGAAGGGCGAAACACTGAGACCCTGCAGAGAAGGAACACAGAAACCCTCAAGGCACCGAGAAATAGACCCAGACAAAAGCCCCGTTACATGCTTGCAAATCACCCCACTGCTGTTATTTTATTTACTGTGGTCGGCAGGAGGATTGTTTTCTCTTTGCAAAATTTTTAAGCTTCATGGGCTTTTCTCCTCTACAACAGCGGTCACTTATACCACAGTGCCACGTAGGGACCGGCAATCCTCACCTTCAGCTTCCTTAAGGAAAGGAGGGGGAGAAAAAATCCTGCCTAGTCAAGATGCCCCAGGGAAGAAAATCGATGGATTTCCAGTCATCTCTTTCTTTTCCAGGGAGACAAGATGGAAACTGTGTATTGGGAATAATGAGTTTTATTAGTTCTATCCATTTGGGTTTCATCTGTTTCTCTTTATCTGATTCATTTGGGCTTCTTTTTCTTAAAGATGACACCTACCTACACTCAGTCTTTTGGACTTATTCAGATGTGTGAAGAAAGAAAAGACAACGGGGTGGGGGGGGGCTTAATTGAATCCAATACGAGTTGATTTGTATTTTCAGCACTTTTGGATATATAAATGCATAAACAATCTTACCCCAGTCAGATAATATTTACAGATTCAAAACTGAAACGTTGAGTTATATTTTGGCAAGGCACAGGCTGTGAGTTTGAGATTTCTTTCCCTGGAGATTAGGTTTGAAGGCAGGCTAATAAAAACAGACATTTTAGAATCTGAAGGGGAAGGAGGTCTGTGAGTACAAGTTCTCTATTGTACAAATTTCTTAGGTTATTTCTGAAAAAGAGGTTCTTTTCTGATGTCAGAGAGAAAGAGAGAGAGAGAGATGGAGAGATAGAGACAGAGACAGAGACAGACAGAAAGAGGAGAGAGAGACAGAGAAAAAGAAAAAGAAAGGGACAGGAAGACAGACAGACAGACAGACAGACAGAGAGGAAGGTGGGGAAGGGGTAGAGATTTCCAGATGGAAGAAGCCACCAGCTTCTGTCTCTGTTTGGAAATCTGTCCCTTACTTTTGTAAATGTGGCTGCAGCCCTACACCACCTGCTTCTGGTGGGGGGAGCTGAGTGAGGAGGGAAAGTCCTGGACAGTGATAGGAAGGATTCTACTTAGCAGGCTTTCAGAGAAAGTTGAAAAGGAAACTTGCAATGAGTGGTCAATTTCAGAAACAAATGTTTAAAGAAAGTACAAATTCCATATAGGAAACTCACAGCATTATGTACTAGGTGTCTGAGCAGGTAATTAGCACCCAAAGCAAGTTTCAGGAAATGGTTCTGGTCATCTCAAATGAAGAATATATAATGAGCTGAAGAGCTTGATTTTCAATGGATGATTTACTCAGAACAATAGCCCAAAGAGAAATGGGAGAAGGGTTTCCAAATGCTAGCTTGAGATCCAGTGGGCTTCCTTCCCTGGAGTCCAGTTAGGTCTCTTTCTTCTACCCTGTCCCTTGTGCCTCTCACATCTTTTCTGGGGCCACATACCAAATAAATATGCATCATGGCTTTTCACTGAAAAGTTGAACATAATCCATAGTGAATTTCTAGCAAAGAAATATGGAGAGGATAAAAAAAAAAGAATAGATTTGTCGGTGGGCATTTAAACCTAAATAGTTTTAGGTTATTTCAGGCTGAAGCTTTATTTATTTATTTATAACGTGATTTAGCTGACTTTTTGATCTTCTATTGAGTTTTTTTTTTTTCTTATTGAAATTTCTGGTACTGGATCACAAGATATGTGATCCATTCTCTTCAGACTATGCCAGAAAGCTGATAACAATGCCTAGTATAGATGGTCATAGTTCAACACCACTTAATATACAATGGTACCTTTGTGTTAACTTAAAGTTTGGTGCTAGTAGCTCCTAGCTACTACTCAGGAGGCTGAGATCTGAACACTGAGGTGTGAAGCCAGCCAGATCAGGAAAGTCTGGGAGACTCTTATTTCCAATTTACCAGCAAAATTAGAGGTGGGGAAGTGGCACTGGGGCTCACTTGGTAGAGCACTAGCCTTGAGCTGAAGAACTCAGGGACAGTGTTAAAGCCCAGAGTTCAAGCCCCATCACCACCACCAAAGGTAGAGGTGGAGCTATGGGTCAAGTGGTAGAGAGACAGTCTTGAGTGAAAAAGTGAAGTGAGAGTGTGAGTTCAAGCCTCAATACCAGCAAACAGACAAACAAGCAAAAAAAAAAAAAAAGGGGTGGGATGGGGAAACAAAGGCTTCTTGCTCATAGATATTACATGGTACATTGTGTTATAAGCATTAATGTTACTAGCTTTAAAATTAACTGTCATGTTACAGTAACTCAATAACAAAAAAAAGTTAAATTTCACCTACCAAGCTGTATGCTTTACATTGAATTTTATTTCATGGAATCTGACATGATTGTTTATTTAAGCCCCATTGCCTTTTTTATACACTGAAAACTAAAAGTAGGTAACATAGGCATTATTTTTACTTTGTTATTTTATGTATTTATTTGATTTACTTTTATTTTATCAGTACTGGTCTTATACTCTTGTTTGTTGTTTGTTTTTCTCAAGGATGCGACTCTATCACTTGAGATACACATCCAGTTCTGCCTAAGTAATTGATGACAAGAGTCTCACCTATATCAGCCTCCTGGAGCAGCTAGGATTACAGCTAGTGTCGGGCTAGGCAGTATTTTAGACAGTAGGTAGCAGATTTGAAAAATTCAAAATTACTGCCCCCAAAATCTCAATATTTTCTGAGTTCCTCATTTTGACTTCCCTTCCAGAATGTTAAAGCATCTTCTCACCCCATGAATCATGTAAGAACTGCCTACAGAGGCCAGCTTGCTGTCATTAGGTATCTCAGCCACTGTTAATTAAGATTGTTTTGAGCTGTTTACCAATTTATGTGATGTCTGATACTTCTCATGGATTCTCTTAACCTCTTGGGATGGTAGAAAATTCTGTTAACTCTGTTGCCTGTGGTTTGACCATCTGTTCTAAATCATGAGAAATCTATAACTTGACACCACTGCCAGAATAGTATGCTTCAAATGTACTGGGATCCTTCCGGGCCAGAAGCCCCTGCATAATTCTTTCTTGGTTTTACATGTCCACAGAGAACACTGAATTTTGAACTTTGGAGTCCAGGAGTAAGTCAGGTTACAGCACGGAAGTAGTATGGGCGCTTACTCACCCTGCAGTACACTGGCTGATTGTCAAAGAAACCTGAAAAAGGAAGAAAACATTTGTAAACCACAGCAGGATAAGGGAGGGAACAGAAATGAAGCCCTAGATATTATTTGTTCATTACTGATACTTCATTTTATATTGTTCCAATACTGGGTCTTGAACTAGGTGCCTCTCACTTTTCCTTCAAAGCTGGCACTCTACCACTATGCTTCTACTTTTGGCCTTTTACCATTTGACTAGAGACCAGAGTCTCAGGGATTTTTCTGCGCAGGCTGCCTTTGAGCTGCACTCCTCAGATCTCATTCCCCCAAAGTTGCTAGAATTATGGGCATAAGCCACCAGAGCCTGGTTATTCAACTTTTTTTTTTCTTGTCCTTTTTTCTTCTTACAGGATCAGACTTCAACTCAAGACCCTCCTGCCTTAGCCTCCCCAGTTCAGGATGCATGCACCACCATATCACCCTCTAACCATCCTTACACAGTTTCACTATAAAGCTGGGTACTGTGGTGGTTCCTGCCTGTAACCCTAGCTACTCAGGAGGCTAAGATCTGAGGATCACAGTCCAAAGCCAGCCAGAGCAGAAAAGTTCTTGAGACTCTTTCTTTCAATGCATCACCAAAAATCTGGAAATAGAGGGGGAAGAGCCACTTTATCCTGCCACTCTGCTCAAGTGGCAGAGCATTAGCCTTCAGCAACAAAACTCATCTTGGGACTGGCACGAAAATTGATTCATTATTCAAATTTGCTGCCACTCCCTGTACCTTCTAGAGCTAATTATTAATACCTCCAATGTCTTCTGGATTTCAAGCTGTTATTACTACTAAAATACTTTTTAAAAAAAAATATTGGTTGTGGGGCTTGAACTCTGGGCCTGGGCACTGTCCCTGAGCTCTTCAGCTCTAGGATACCATCCTACCTCTGGAGCCACAGGGCCACTTCTGGTTTTCTAGTGGTTAATTGGAGATAAGAGTCTCGCAGGCTTTAGTGCCCAGGCTGATTTTGAACCTTGATCCTCAGATCTCAGCCTACTGAGTAGCTAGGATTACAGGCGTGAGCCACCACTCCCGGCTTCCTAAAACCTTTTCTGAGAGTGGACATGACTCAAGAGGTAAAGTGTTAGCTTTAAGTGAAAAAGCTAAGGGACAGCATCCAGGCCCTGAGTTCAAGGTCAATATTAGCAAAAACAGTAACAGCAAACAACACAAACACTACTTTTCTGAGACAAGCAGCTAATGTATATAGTATGGACTAGATCCTGTCATACAGTAGGTGCTTTGTAAATGCTTGCTCTTACAGTTGGTCCTCCATCCCTGCAGGGTCTTTACCCACAGATCTCACCAACCATACACAAGAATATTTTTTTTTAAAAAGTCAGACATAGAGGTGCATACTTGCAATCCCAGTATGGGGATTGTAGAAGAAGAAGATTACCAGTGCAAAGCTAACACGGACTAAGTAGTGAGTACCTATACCCAAATAGATAGATAAATAAATAAATAAATAAGGAAAGAAAGAATACAGAGGCATTGCATATGCCTTGAACACACACATCCATTATTCCCTAAAATTATTTGTATGTAATTTACATGTAACTAGGAATTAGAAGTGATCAAAATTGCATGTTGTCATGAGTAAGTACGATGGCATTTTCTGTAAGGACTTGAGCATCTGTGGATTGTTCTCTGCTGTGGTTTCCTGAGCGGCCGTCACCGTGAGATTTTTACTGGACATCATCCAATATTGGAGTCACTCTGAGGAGGAGGGCCCTAGGTCCTGTCTTTCTGGAGTTTATAGATGAAGCAAACAGAGAGGAAGGAGAGGAGAGCTGACCAAGAGAAGACATAATAGGACCAGTTAGGATCAGTTAGGATCCCAAATTCCACTCAGGATTTTCTGTAGCGCAGTAGTTAATCAGTGGGGTCAGGGATGTTGGGTTTTCAAGAAATTCTTTAGGCCTTAATCACCATTTGCCTCTTTGGATTGACCAGGGGAAAGTTCTGGGAAAGCTTCTGCAAAAGGGAGCGAATTAAAGATTTCCCTGGCTGAAAGAAAACTGTTCCACAAAGGACTGTGATGGAGCTGCCTCCATCCAGAGAGCGCTGGGGGCCGGAGGAAGGAGGGAGGAAGGAGAGAGGAAGGAGGGAACTAGGTCAGTGGAAGGGAGTATTCCAGCCTCAGGCACCCTGGAATTGCCCAGTGATCAGGAAGGTACTTCAGGGTGGAGCTCAGGGCCTTGCCCGGGGCTGTGGCTATGGTTGCAACTGTGACAAGATCAGATAGATCTGTTTGCAATTTTTGTAGTGCTCTCCCAGACTTTGGATGCTACTGTTTGATACTGTGTTACAATCTTCTATATTATTCTCTCTGTGTGAAGACCCCGCCCACCTCCATGTTGAGTTTACATTTTAGTAGGAAACAGAGAGCATAACTAAATAAATATGTATTACAAGTTCATATAATATGTATTATAAATAAAACTAGAAAAATAAGACCCCCCATTATAATATTGGTGAATGTTAGGGAATAGCATTCAATCAAGATAATGAGTAGGAGGATGAAGACCAGGGCTGGATAGTTGGGAAAACATTATTTTAATTGATTCCTGTGGTATCTGTGTCCTTGACCCAAGGACAGGTAAGCAGAGTCCTGCAGGAGGGGAGGGAGGAGATTGAGAGATCACGAGAATTTCCAGAAGGAGAAATAGGATATGCAAAGTCGTGAGGTCTGGCCCAACCCTGGTCCAAAGAGGGAAGAGGAAGAAGCATAGACCCATTTCTGCTCAGACCTTCACATGACTGGTAATTACCTATCCTGCCTACCTCTTCTGAGCTCTACAGCTTGGGAGGGAGCTGTGGTTCTTCAGGGGAAGGAAAAAGAGGGAATGCAGGTACTGCAACTTTCCTTAATGGTTTGCTCTTGTTGAGTTGTAACAATTTGTGAAGAGAAAGGAAAGAATTTTGGCCCTTAGAGAACGGCTACAACCTATTGGTAGAGTATTTGGTGAACATATATTTAAGCCCTCCACCTCTCCTAGGCAATTACCACTCTTTTGCAGGTAAGCGAACAGGACTAGATAATGTTCTCATGATTATATTCTAGTAAAATCAATTCTAAACCTTTTCTTTTTCTTTTTTTACTAGTAAAATGTCTTTTCAAGTTTTGAAGCCATGAGTTACAGTACTATAAGGTCTGCCAACTGTGTGTTCTGCCCAAAGGCAAGATATGGCAGCGATAGGGCACAATTTGTACAACAGTGTATTTCTATAAGGGAGCTTCAAAGACTAGGATATGAAACGTATACAGTATTGTACTAATAATGAGAGGAAGGAAGGGAGAGAAAGACAGAAAAGGAGGAAAAGGAAGGAAAGGAGAGAGGAAGGAGGAAGAAAGAAACAGAAGGATAGGGAGGAGAAGGGGGAGGGAGGGAGGGAGGAAAGGAGGGAAAGAAGAAAGGAGGAAAGAAAGAAAGCAAGAAAGATCCCTATAATAATCTGATATATATATATATATATATGTAATAGTGCTGTGTATAACACTTGAACTCAGGGCCTGGGCACTGTCCCTGAGCTTCTTTTGCTCGAGGCTAGTGCTATACCACTCCACAGGGCACTCTATTTTGGGCTTATGGAGGGTAGTTTATTGGAGGTAAGAATCTCAAACTTTTCTGTGTGGCTAGCTTCAAACTGTGATCTTCAGGGCCAGGAGCTTAGATTAGGCGTGGAGTGTTTGCTTAGCATGCACGAAGGCCCAGGTTCAATTCCTTGGTACCACATACATAGAAAAAAGCTGGAAGTGGTTCTGTGGCTCAAATGGTAGGGTTCTAGCCTTGAGAAAACCCAAGGACAGTGCTCAGGCCTGGAGTCCAAGCTCAGGACTGGGGGGAAAAAAAAGAAAGAAAAAAAGAAAAGGAAAAAGCCAGAAATGATGCTGTGGCTCAAGTGGTAGAGCTCTAGCTTGAGAAAGCCTCAGGACAGCACTCAGGCTCTGAGTTCAAGCCCTGGAACTGGCAAAACAAAAACTGTGATCTCCAGATTTCAGCTTCTCCAGTAGCTAGTTTACAGGTGTGAGACACAAGCACTCAGCTAAAAAAAGCATAATTTAAAACATTAGGGGCTGGGAGTTTGGCCTAGTGCTAGAGTACTTGCCTAGTATGCAGGAAGTCCTGGGTTCGATTCCTCGGTACCACATACATAGAAAAAAGCCAGAAGTGGTGCTGAGGCCCAAGTGGTAGAGCTCTAGCCTTGAGAAAGTCCAAGGACAGTGTTCAGGTCCTGAGCTCAAGCCCAGGACTGACAAAAAAAAACCCCAAAACAAAAAAAGTATACAGATTTTTTTGTGTGTTTTGCCAGTCCTGGGGCTTGAACTCAGGGCCTGGGCACTGTCCTTTGGCTTCCTCAAAGACAGAGTTTTACCCTTTTGAGCCACAGCACCGCTTCTGGCTATTTCTGTGTATGTGGTACCGAGAAATCGAACCCAGGGCTTTATGCATGCTAAGTGAGCACTATACCAGTAGGCCACATTCCTGGCCCCTAAGATAGATTTGTTGTATACATGTTAGGTACATAGTTTAAAAGGAATAAAAATCCTATTCAGGCTGGTGCTGTGGCTCATACCTGTAAATCTAACTATTTAAGAGGTTGACATCTGAGGATCACAGTTAGAATCTGCCTGAGCAGACAAATTAAGACTTTTAGCTCCAGTTCACCAGCAAAATGCCAACAATGAAAGACTGACTAAAGGAGTAGAACAGCAAATGAGCAAAAAAGACAAGTTAGAGCACAAGTCTCTAACCAGCCCAGTACCTGTTAGGTACTCTGCCTAGTATGGACACACACACATACACACCCCAAATAAATACATTAAATCTTACTAGAATATAGAAGGCCAGTGGAATAAATGTGTAGGCTCTGTGACTATCATATTCATATTATATAGTTATAGTTATTAAACTCATGGTTTTTGTTGTTGGTGGTGGTGGTCATGGGGCTTGAACTGTGGGCCTGAGTGCTGACCCTGAGATCTTCATCTCAAGGCTACCACTCTATCACTTGAGCCACAGTGTCATTTCAGGTTTTCCGGTGGTTAATTGGAGATTAACCCATGCCCAGGCTGGCTTTGGACCAGGATCGTCAGACCTCCGCCTCCCACTTAGTGAGGATTACAAGTGTGAGCCCTGGCACCCTACCAAACTCATTTTTATTTATTTTTCATTTCTGCCAGTCCTGGGGCTTGAACTCAGGGCCTGGGCACAATTCCTCAGCTTCTTTGCTCAAGGCTAGCACTCTAACACTTGAGTCACAGTGCCACTGCTGGCCTTTTCTGTTTATGTGGCTCTGAGGAATCAAACCCAGTGCTTCATATTTGCTAGGCAAGCACTCTACCATTAAGCCACATTCCCAACCCAGAAGGCAGGATTCTATTGCTTCTACTAGCTAACTAACTAGCTTCATGAAGTTGGCATGCTCCTTAATGCCCTTGAGTCAAATTTGCTTACCTTTAAAATGGATGTTGTGGTTAGGTTTAGTTAGTTACTTAGGAAAATGTTTTGAAAAGTAAAATGATGTTAAGAAAGGCCCGGGGCTCAATCCTTAATATCCTTTAATGTCTTGGGCACTATAGCTTAAACCTGTAATCCTAGCTACTCAGGGGCTGAGATCTGAGGGTCTGTCAGACTGGGTGGGAAAGTCTATGAGATTCATTACCTTTAATACACCAGTCAAAGGCCCAGAGTGGAGCTATAGCTCAAGTGGTAGAGAGCCAGCCTGGAACAAAAAAAGGCTAAGGCACAGTACTCAGGCCCTGCGTTCAAGCTCTACTACCAGGGCACACGTGTGCATGTGCACACACCCAATAAGAAAGAGAGAGAGAAAAAGAAAGGGTAGACAGAAGAAGGAAGGAAAAAAAGAAAGAGCCTGGTACTGGTGGCTCATGCCTGTAATCAATCCTAAGTACTCAGGAGGCAGAGATCAGAGGATCACAGAGGAAAGGCCATCTGGCCAGGAAAGTGTGTGACTCATCTCCAATTAACCACCCAAAACCCAGACGTGGTGCAGTGGCTCAAAGTGGTAAATCCTTGAGTGAAAATGCTCAGGGACAGTGCCCAGGAGGAAAGCAAATAATGTACATTAGAAAAATAAGTTTCCAGAATACTTTTTTGGTGTGTGTGTTATGCTGTTCTTAGTGCTTGCACTCAGGGGCTGGGTGCTGTCCCTGAACTTTCTTTGCTCAACGCTAGCAATCTAACACTGAGCCACAACCCTACACTTCTGGCTTTTTTGGGTGCTTAATTGGAAATAAAAGTTTCACAGATTTTCCTTCCTGGGCTGGCTTTGAACCTCATTTACCAGATCTTAGCTTCCTGAGGTATCTTCTTTTAGAGATCAGCAAAAGAATAATTATTGTTGGAAATTAAACAGAGACAAGCCAAGTGCCAGTGGCTATAATCCTAGCTATTCAAGAGGCTAAGTTCTGAGGAAGAGAGCAAATGAGAGAGAGAGGGTGGGGGGGGGGAGAAAGAAGGAAAGAAAGAAAAGAGGGTAGGGCAGGGAAAAGTTAAGTTGGAATTTTCTTTCTCTTTTCTTTCGTGTGTGTGTGTGTGTGTGTGTTGTGGGACTTGAACTCTGGGCCTGGGCACTGCCCCTGAGCTCTTCAGCTCAAGGCTACCACCCTACCCCTTGAGTTACAGTGCCGCTTCTGGTTTTCTGGTAGTTAATGGGGATAAGAGTCTCACAATCGTTAATGCCTGGCTGGCTTTGAACCGCAGTCTTCAGATCTCACCCTCCTGAGTAGCTAGGATTGCAGGTGTGAGCCACCGTGCCTGGCATTAAGTAGAAATTTTCTATTAAAGGCTTTGACTTTTTATGGAGTGAGTTAGTTTTAATTACCTCATCTGGGCTTATTGTAGTCTAAGTATGCTACAGTGAGGAGGTAGGTCTTGAACAAAAACAAATAATGAAACCTGACAAATAAAACAAAAAGATTGTCTTTTGGGAAGGTTTTTAATATATGGAGTTGGAGTAGAAAGATCAGAAAAATTAGGTAGACAATGGCTGTATTTTTTCTCCCATGGGACTTGAACCAAGACCTGGGTGCTGTCCTTGAGCATTTTTGCTCAAGTGTAGAACTCTACCACTTTGAGCCACACTCCACTTCTGGTTTTCTGGTACTTACTTGGAGATGAGAGTCTCAAGTATTTTCTTTCCCTGGCTGGCTTTGACCTATGATCCTTAGCTCTCAGCCTCCTGAGTAGCTAGGATTATAGATGTGAGCCAATCATTGTAAAGTTCTAAAGCAGGATCAGAATGACTTCTCTGACTTCACTTCAGCCTTTTCCTGCCCCTAGGCCTTTCACGCTTTCATTTTCAAAAAATGCTAAGGAAAAAAAGAGAAAGGAAGTCACCAGAAACAGCCCTGTCAACAGCCATCATTTAGTACCTAAAAAAGAAGGTTCTACTTACAAGAGTTTAAAAGGGAAAGGAAGGAAACTCACTGTATACTGCTATTTTTAGGAAATTAATTACTGCAACCATTTTTTCTTCTTTAAAACATTTTCTTCTACCTTAAGAAGATCCCAAATATCTCTAGGCTCTGTGTGTGTGTGTGTGTGTGTGTGTGTGTGTGTGTGTGTGTGTGTGTGTGTGTGTGTGTGTGTGTCTGTAGGACTTGGGGCTAGAATTCAAGGACTGGGCTCTTCTTCTAAGCTTTTGTGATCAATGCTAGCCACAGCTCTAACTTCCAATTTTGTCCCCCCCCCCCCCATCTTGAGGCTTGAACTCAGGGTTTGGGCACTGTCCCTGAGGTCCTTTTGCTCAAGGCTACCATTCAAGCACTCTACCACTTGAGCCACTGTGTCACTTCTGCCTTCTGTTTATGTGGTAGTGGGGGCTTCATGCATGCTAGGCAAGCACTCTACCATTCAGCCACATGCCCAGCCCCACTTCCAGCTTTTTGATGGTTAATTAAAGGTAAACTTCTCATGTATTTTCCTGCTCAGGCTGGATTCAAACCACCATCCTCAAATCTCAGCTTCCTGAGTAACAAGGAGGACAGATGTGTGTCACCAAAGCCTGGTACAACAATTAGCTTTTAAGCCAGTTACATGTATTTTTTTTACTTAGTCCACATATTACTTAAAAAGAAGCATCTTGAGCTGGGGGTTGGTGATCCTAGCTACTCTGGAGGCTGAGATCTGAAAGTCTCTGTTCAAAACTGGTTCAGGCTGAAAACTCCCAGAAACTTTATCTTCAGTTAATCAGCAAGAACCCAGAAGTAGAGATATGGCTCAAGTGGTAAAGTTCCAGCCTTGAGTGAAAGAGTAATATAAGGGCCTGAGTTTAAGCCACTTACTATTGGTGCAAAAAGGGGAGGAGGAAGGAGAGGAGAAAGAGGAAGAGAAGAGAAGGAGGAAGAAAATCTCTAAGTCTACTTTAGAAAAGGGAAATCTAAGGATTTTTTTTTTGGTGGGGGGGAGATGAGCCTCTGTGCTCAAGGTTTGTGCTCTACTACTTGAAGGAAAATGTCACTTCTGGCTTTTTCTGTGGCATTGAGGAATGGAAGTCAAGTCTTCATGCATGCTAGGCAAGCACTCTACCACTAAGCCATAACCACATTCCAAAGCCAGGCTCAAGCTGGTTTTTTTTTGTTGTTGTTGTTGTTGTTTGTTGTTATTTTGTTTTATTTTTCAGTCATGGGTCTTGACCTCTGGGCCTGGGCACTGACCCTAAGCTCTTTAGCTCAACGCTAGTGCTCTACCACTTTGAGCCACAGTACCACTTCTGGTTTTCTTTCTGATGGTTAATTAAAGAGTCTCATGGACTTTCTTGCGCTGGCTGACTTTGAACCGCCGTCCTCAGATCTCAGCCTCCAGAGTAGCTGGGATTACAGGTGTGAGCCACAGGCTCAAACTTTTAAACTCAGTAACTGATGGATGAATGAACAAATTTTAATTTTATACATTCTTTTCACATTCAGAGTCTTGTTTTATCTTTTCTTCAGACAAACAAATTGAGCTATCATTTTTTCTTCTCCAAACTGGGCAGGTCCCTTATTGACCTTAGGTAGAGTAAACCACATGCCTTAAAATATTAATGGTTTGGGAACAGAGAGAAGAGTGCTCCGGCTCAGTCATCCTGCCTAGTGAAGGGAGGAGGGAGAGAGGACAGCATCAGGTCCAGTTCAGAGCAGCCCTCTGCTGCTGTTTACCATGTCCTAGCCCTTGCTAAGAGTGAGAACCAAATGACAAGACAAAAGATGAAAAAGCAGTTTTGATGTCCACGTCTGCTTTGAGTACTCTTATCCGCATCATTTATAACCATTGAATGTTATGACCTTAATAGTGGATAGATGTTATATATACAAACTAATCACTCTGAATTCCAATGGTGGAAAGTAAACAAATTTATAGTAATTAGCTCAAAGGGTTTTCTCCCCTTGTTTTTCTCTTCTTTTCCTCTTCTTCTTCCTCTCCTTCTGTATCTCTTACTGAACACAGGCAGCCAGAGATTCAGGCTCCCAGATTTCTCGCTGCAGTGTACTTTACCTTTTGGATGGGACTTTAAAGACTTTAAACAGCTTGAGACTTACAGTTTGCCACAGGATCATGTAGCCAATTCCTGTTTCTACTTTTTGAACCAGGAGCTGGAGTCTGAGAGCCCCTCGCAGGAAGTCGCAGGTGGCAGGGAAGGGGAAGCAAGGTCATTTTCAACCATGTACATTGAGGTTGTACCTTTAAAGTCAATTCTAAATTTAATTGAAAGCCGAGGGCAGAGAAGCCAAGATCGGAGCAATGTGGTGATTTATTTTGAAGCCTGTAAGAAGTCATGCAGCTGAATGTGGGATGAGCTAGAGCTTTAATAAAAATGGCACTGGGGAAGCCAGCGGGAAGAGACACAAGAATGGAACTGGGTTAGATGAAGGATCTCTGGGCTGACAGGGAGTGGGGGGTTGAGAGAGTGGTGTGTTTGCCCAAACTCGGCTGGTTTTTTTTTTTTTTCCATGATGGATGCACATATGTAATCTGCATCAAAGGGGAAATCAAGATCAGACAGAAACGACCAAAGATTCTTTAGATGGTGAATTTTGCATGCAATCATTAAGGTAGCCCAATTGCAGAAAAGGCTATGGAATGAATGGCAATGAAAACCGGTCTAATATTATTTTGAGCTGAAATTTAGCTGAAGAAAAATGACATTTTCCTTTATGAAAGCACTACGGGGCTTGATCGCAAAGATCCCACACATTTCCAGGGGCATTTCTGTCTACTGAATTATATTGGACCATGTCTACAAAACAACCTCTGAACCAAATTTTCTCTGTTAATAAATGGTTTAGGAATAATCTTTCAAAGTTTATTTTTAAAAAAAAGTTAAAAAAAAAAAACCACCTCAAAACAAACAGAAGGCTTTCAGCAGAGAAAGGGGATCAGGCTAGAACTTGTGGCTCTTGGGTTCTAAGGAAGCCCAGCTAAAGGAGGAATTTGTGGTGTGTCTGATGTTTGGGTTTATATGATCTGCTTTTTTTTTTTTTCCGGTCAGTTGTGGGGCTTGAACTCAAGACCTGGGCTTTGTCTCTGAGCTCTTCAGCTCAAGCTATTGTTCTACCACTTGAGCCACAGCACCACATTTGGCTTTTTCTATGTATGTGATACCAAGGAATTGAATCCGGGTCTTCAGCACTCTAGGCAATTGCTCTACCACTAAGCTAAACTCCTGGCCAAGAATTTAGTATTATTACTACAAATTTTAATCTTTAAAAAGATTATTTATTATTTTCATTTTATTTTATTTTATTGTGGGTCATGGGGCTTGAACTCGGCCTGGGCACTGTCCGTGAGCAATTTAGCTCAAGGCTATCACCTTATTCCTTTAGCCACAGGGCCACTTCTGCTTTTCTAGTGGTTAATTGGCGATCAGAATCTCACTGACAGCCGGTCTCAGTGGCTGACACCTATAATTTTAGCTACTCTGGAGGCTGAGATCTAAGGACTGAAGTTCAAAGCCAGCCCGGGCACTGAGACACTTATCTCCAATTAACTACTAGAAAGCGGGAAGTGGGGCTGTGGCTCCAGGGGTAGAGTAATAGCCTTGAGCTGAAGAGCTCAGGGACAGTGCCTAGGTCCAGAGTTAAGCTCACACACACACCATAAAAAGAGTCTCACTGACTTTTGTGCATGGACTGACTTTGAACTGAGATCCTCAGATCTCAGCCTCCTAAGTAGCTAGAATTACAGGCGTGAGCTACCGGTGCCTGGCTAAACTATAACCATTCCATGTCCATGCTTGTGGTCATTTATCTGGAGCAAGCTAGAAGCTTGTCATGGCTCCTTCCAGAATGTTCTTTGGTTCATCTCTGAGAAGATTCTCAGGACAATCCAGAGAGCATCATTAGGTATTGTGGCTCCATCTCTGGGGGTGGATGGACTCAAGGGGAAGGAAAGCCTTGGGGAAAAGCTGTCTCACACTGAGATGGATATTTATTAAGATGGCTATGGAGAACAAAGATACACATGAGTGGGGGTGATTGTTGTAGCATAACTATGCAGGAAAGTCCCCTTTTCTCTGTCTTATCTTTTCTCTTTTTGGAGAGAGCTGGTACTGGGGCTTGAACTCAGAGCCTCGTGATTTCACTTGGATTTTCCCCCTGAAGATTAGTGCTCTACTACTTGAGCCACTTGGGGCTTGTGGTTGATTAGTTGGAGATAGAAGTCTGGATGAGCCTGATGATGAGCCTCGCACTGGCTCATGCCTGTCATCCTAGCAACTGGGAGGCTGAGATCTGAGGCTCAGTGTGCAAAGGCAGCCCTGGCACAACCTCTAGAAAATGGGAAGTAGGGCTTGGCTCAGGGGTAGGGTGGTAGCCTTTTGCTGAAGTGCTCAGGAACAACGTCCAGGTGGAGTTCAAGCCTATGTTTCTGTCTATGCTGCCTTTGAATCATGATCCTCAGGTCTCAGCCTCCTGAGGAGCTGGGATTACAGGCCTTCCCCTCCCCCCTCCAGGGTCTAGTTTTACTTGGCATGGAGCCAGTTGAGTTTCAGGACTCTAATTATCCCCTTTCATCTCACCCTGGGGATGCACTGGTTGTTCTTTCTCCCCTCCTACACCTGTCCATTCTGTGCTCAGGAAAATATAGCTGTTCCCAGAGCAGGTGAATTTTGAGCCTGAGCTTTAGCTCTGTATTAAAATATCTTTGCTCACAGGAGTTGAAGGCAGCAGTGAGGAAGAAGGAGAGAGAAGGCTGAGGATGTGAACAGTTAGTTACAGGGGAGTTTAGAGATGCATCTTAAGATCTTAGACATGAGCCAGGAGTTATTTCATCAATAATCATTTAGTATTGAGAAATAATATCTGCAGACTACTTGTGGGCCTTTGAGTATTAAAAAAGTAGTGTGACAGGAGAGAGCGTAGGCACAGAGTGAGACCTGTACATAATTATGTATGTGGAGGAAGGAAATGGTAGGAGGATTTCAGAACCCAAAGGGATGAGTCATGCTATAAAACTGGACCCTCAAAGCAGTATTTGAATGAAGTCCTGAAAGATGTATAGATAGTAGAGGACTCCAAGACAGACACCCTTTCCTCTACCCTCACCCCCTTCTTTGCCCTCCATCTCGTAAGCAAAGTCCCTTCTCACTGTGGTCAGAACAGCACAGTGTCAGATAGTTGACGAGGCAAGCATTGCGCAGATAAAATTGCAGCAGAACATGTCCATGAGTGTATGAAGGTGGGGATTAATCATAATTCCTTGTACAACAGCAGTAAATAAACATTTGTTTCTAATTATAGAAGGAAAAGATAAATGCAGTTTGGTTGCCAAAAAAATCAAATATTACAGGCATAAGTTCTCTTTGAAATTACCACCTTGAAATCTCTATTTACCTCTAGAAATACATTGTTCTTTGTGTGGGTCTTTGTTACATAACGGTATCATACTGTGTGTTCATTTTATACTCTATATTAGTTGTTCAATATTACTCCATGCAGTTCAACCCTCATTCTTGTAATATTTCTCATATTGGTTGGACTTTTAGAGATAGTTTTCAAAACACTTTTCATAAGTCATTCTGAAATTTTTCTAATGGCAAGAGTCATGTAAAGGAGGGCATTGATGGCTCACCCTCGAATCCCAGCTACTCAGGAGGCTGAAATCTGGGGATCTCAGTTTGGTTCAAAGCCAGCCCAGGCAGACAAAGCCAAGAAAATCTTATCTCCATAGGACAGTGCCCTGGCCCTGAGTTTAAGCCCCCAGAACTGGAATTAATTAGCTAATTGTCTAGAAACATTCGACCCCAGCCCTCAAGAGAGTCTGTTTCAAAATGGCACCTGGCTCAAGTTGAAAAGCGCTAGCCTTGAGCTGAAGAGCTCAGGGACAGTGCCTGCCCAGGCCCAGGGATTAAGCCTCATGATCAACAAATAAATACATAAGAGAGTCTGTTTCAAAGGACTGAAAGCATATTAGAAAATGGTTATCTCAGCTGGGCGCTGTGGCTCACACCTATAATCCTAGCTACTCTGGAGGCTGAGATCTGAGGATCAAGGTTCAAAGCCAGCCCGGGCACAAAGGGACTTGAGACTCTTATCTCTAATTAACCTCTAGAAAAAGGGAATTGGGGCTTGAGCTGAAGAGCTCAGGGACAGTGCCCAGGCCTAGTTCAAGCCCCATGACCAAAATGAAAAAAAAAAAAAAACCAAAAACCAAAAACCAAAACAGCAACAAAAAAAAACAAAATTGTTATCTCAAAGGATTTATGTAATTTCGCAAATGTGGAAATGTGGTCATTTAATCTTCCAGATCAAAAGCTGTATTATCCATATATTTTATTACTGCAGCAAAATGTTTGACATAAACCCCAGAAGGGAGAAAGGATTTATTTTGGCTCAGAGTTTTAGAAATGTCACTCTAGTCTTTGATTCCCTTGATTCTGTGTCCATGGCAGTCCATGATAGGGAGAACATTATTACAGTAAGCACATGACAGAGTATTCATCTGATGGCAGACAGGAAGCAGAGGTAGGGGAAGACCAGAAGGAGTCAAAGAAGAGGGTGGGTGCTTGCTTACATGAAATGAATGGTAGCACAAGTTATTAGAAATGGCCTTTATATTAAACCTTATGTAATCCTGACAGCACTGTCCCACCACTTTAATAGAAATAGACAAACTCAGAGATGGTAAGGAATGTCACATTTCTTTTATTGTTGTTGTTTTGTTGCCTTGTTTTGAGATGCTGCAGCTGTGTTGCCATTGTTAGTCTTGAACTTGAGAACCTCCTATTTGCCATCCAAGTGCTGAGATGACAGGTGCCAGATTTGTAATAATTTGATACAAAAATAAAAACAAAAGCCAGGGCCCATGGCGCATGCCCGTAATCTTAATTGCTCAGGAGGCTGAGATCTGAGAATCCCAGTTTGAAGCCAAACCAGGCAGGAAAATTAATAAGACTCTTGTTTCCAATTAACCACAGAAAAGCTACAAGTGGAGCTGTGGCTCAAGTGGTAGAGCATTAGCCTTGAGTGAAAAAGCTCAGGGACAGCGCCCAGACTCAGACTTCAAGGCCCAGAAAAACAGTAACAACCAAAAAGAATGAAGAGACTTACAACTAAAAGAAAATAAGATTAGCATGCCATTTTATAACTGTAATTTCAACATTACAATGACTCTTTACTGATGAGTCATGTTGTAAACCATGATTTTTCTCTCTTTCTTGTATGAGCCCTCCGCATAATTATCTTAGTTTTTCTGTGTGTTTTGTTTTCTCTTTTGATATGCTGTTTGTTTTTCATTTACCCAACACATGTTCTTTGCTATTTGTGTTCTATTTAGATAGTCAGACACATTGAATAGTCTTCCAATTTTCCCTATAGAGGTTCTAGCCAGGGCCATTGTACTTTGACCTCCTTCTATTAATTAGTTGCTCTCATGACTTTTTTATTTCTCTGCAAGTTTGTAAGACCTTTTCACACTGGTAATACCGCAATTTTCTATGTTGCATCTTGAAATAGGTTTGTTTCTATTCATGCAGGACAAAGGTTTAAGTTTTTTCAAATCTGAAAACTTATGTTTTCTGTACTAAAAAAAAATTCAAATGAATTATTTGTTTGTTTGTTTATTGCCAGTCCTGGGGCTTGATTTCTGGGCCTGGGCACTGTCACTGAGCTTTCTCAAGGCTAGCTCTCTACCACATGAGCTACAGCATCACTTCTGGCTTTTTCTATGTATGTGGTATCAAGGAATCAAACCCAGGGCTTTGTACATGGTAGGTAAGCACTCTACTACTAGGCCATGCTCCTGGCCTCATGTGATTTATTCTAAGGTTCTATTTTCCATTTTATTTCTTCTTGCTGGAATGATTTTTCTTTTTGTGTGTGGGGGGGGAGTCTGTCGTGGTACTTGAACTCTGGGCCTGGGCATTGTCCCTGAGCACTTCAGTTCAAGGCTGCCGCCCTAACTCTTGAGCCACAACACCACTTCTGGTTTTCTGGTAGCTAATTGGAGATAAAGTCTCATGGACTTTAGTGCCTGGGCTGGCTTTGAACCGCAGTCTTCACATCTCAGGCTCTGGGTAGCTAGAATTAAAGAAGTGAGCCACAGTGCCTGGCTGGAATAGTAGCTTTAAGCATTTGTTCAAACAGTAACACTTAGGTGAAATTTTTTCCTTATAGGAAGATACAGGGTCTGGGAATGTGGCTCTATACTAGAGTGCTTGTCTCACATGCATCAAGCCCTGGGTTCAATTCCTTAGTACCACATAAACAGAAAAAGCCAGAAGTAGTGCTTTGGTAGTAAGTAGAGCACTAGTTTTTTTTTTTTTTTTTTGGTGAGGGGTGGTCATGGGGCTTGAACTTGGCCTGGTGCTGTCCCTGAGCTCTTTAGCTCAAGGCTACCACCCTATCCCTGAGCCAAGCCCCACTTCCCATTTTCTAGAGGTTAATTGGAGTTTCAGGTCCTTTTGTGCCAGGGCTGGCTTTGAACCTTGATCCTCAGATCTCAGCCTCCTGAGTAGCTAGGATTACAGGCATGAGCCACCACGCCTGGCTTAGAGGACTAGTTTTGTGCAAAAGAAGAGCAGGGACAGAGCGCAGGCCTTAATTCAAGCCCCAAGACTGGTAAAAAAGAAAAAAGAAAAGAAATAGACTCTGAGTTCAAGATGTAGTACAGATAAGCATGGACACACACACACACACACACACACACACACACACACACAGGATTAGCTATGGTACTAGTGATTCATGCTTGTAATCCTAGCAACTCAAGAGTCTGAGATGTATGGTTCAAAGCCAGCCCAGGCAGGCAAATCCAAGAAACTCTTATCTCTAATTTACCAGCAAAAAGTAGAGAGTGAAGGCACGCCTCGTATGGCACCTACCTCTTAATCATGAAGAAGCTAACCAAGAGTGGAAAGCCCTATGCCAGATACTGGTTGTTTACTCTAGTAATCTGTGAATGGAAGGGCAGAGAGTCTTTGTGAGAGTCTTTTCTCTAATTAACCAGTGAAAAGTCAGAGTGGAGCTGTAACTCACATGCTAGAATGTCAGCCTTGAGTGAAAAAAGCCCCAGGATCGGCAAGGAATTTGGCTTAGCGGTAGAGTGCTTGCCTAGCATGCACAAAGATCTGGGTTTGATTCCTCGGTACCACATACATAGAAAAAAGCTGGAAGTGGTGCTGTGGCTCAAGTGACAGCGCTAGCCTCAAGAAAAAAAGCCCAAGGACAGTGCTCGGGCCTTGAGTTCAAGCTCCAGGACTGGCAAAAAAAAAAAAAAAAAAGTGCCCCTGGGCCAAGAGTTTGGCCTAGTGGTAGCGTGTTTGCCTAGCTGGCACGAAGACCCAGGTTCAATTCCTCGGTACCATATACATAGAAAAAAGCCAGAAGTGGTGCTGAGGCTCAAGTGCTAGAGCTTTAGCTTTGAGGAAGCCCAAGGACAGTGCTCAGGCCCTGAGTTTAAGGCCCAGGACTGGTTAAAAAAAAAAAAAAGTGCCTCAGGATCCTGGCACACACACAAAAAAATAATAACAATAACAATAACAACAACAACTAGCAGGTGTGATGATATGCACTTAGTTACTTGGCTGAGGACCATGTGTTGATATTGTAGGTTCTTCTAATCTTCACCCTTGTCTTTATTTATATGAGTACAGTAATTATTTCCTCAAACAAAATTGTAGTAATGCAATAAATACTCTTTCTTTTTTTTTCTTTTTTCTTTTTTTTTTGCCAGTCCTGTCTTGAGCTCAGGGTCTGAGCACTGTTTCTTAAGGACAGAGCTCTATCACTTGAGCCACAGCACTACTTCTAGCTTTTTTTTTTTTTTTTTCTATGTATGTGGTACCAAGGAATTGAACCTGGCTATTTGTACATGCTAGGTCAAACTCCTAGCCCAAATAAATACTATTTCTTAATTATTTTCTACTTACCAATATACCTTTCATTTCCCACTAATTTAAGTATTTGTTTTGTGTGTGTGCTGATCCTGGAACTTGAACTCAGGGCCTGGGTGCTGTCCCTGACTTCTTATGAACTCTACCACCTGAGCTCCAACTCTACTTCTGGCTTTTTAGTGGTTCATTGGAAATACGAGTCTCATGGCCTTTCCTGCTAGCTTCAAACTGTGATCCTCAGATATCAGCCTCCTGAGTAGCTAGGCGTACATGCGTGAATCATCAGTGCCTGTCTAGGAATGGCTTCTAAGACTGTTAGAGTTTTCTTTTGGCAAACACCTCTCGAAATCTAGTACACATCTGACTCAATTAGTTAACTAGCCCCTCACTTCAGTGGTCAAATCCTGCTGGTGCTCCTCTGCCCACGTTTTATACTGTTTGGTGAACTAGTTGGGAGAGAGAAATGTTAGGTGAAAGTAAATGTCCTCAACCCATCAAAGAGTTCTAGGAAAGGCACTTGGCGGCATTGTTCATCCATTCCTTTTCACTAGCAACCCCAAGAGTTCAAAGTGTCAAGGCCTCACTGTGGGAGAGAGAAAAAAAGGATTCACGGATGATCAAAAGTACCAGGAAAGGCTTGCCAGCCAATCCCCTTGCAGTGGGAGTCCTCATTCCTGTTTGCGGTGCTTGGAGGGTTTGCAGAGACTCCAAGTCTGGCTCACTTGGCCCAGGTCAGGCATGAATGACATGCCCATCTGCTCCCATTCCCCGATCCCCAGGAATCACAAGTTTTGAGTTTACTGCCCTAGAGTATCTCTCTCCCTAAATTCACTGTCCTCTACCTCCAGATATCCCCCAATACCTGTACTGCTGATATGCCAGGAGTCGGTGGCTTGGCCACAGGAAAAGGGGTGTGCATTCCAGGCATGACTCACTGACATCAGCAGGTTCAATCTTACATTGATCTCTCTCCAGCACAGACCAGAAGACTCGGGTTATGGTAGGTCTCACACATCGAGGGCTGGGAGTTAGCTCTGTAGTAGAGTGTTTGCCTAATCCATATTGAGCCCTAGGTTTAATCTACACACACACACACACACACACACACACACACACACACACACACACACCCCTCAATAAATGTAAAATGAATGAATGAATAGAAGGATTAATGAAACATGGAATGAATGAATAGGAGGAATAATGAGGAAGAAAAAAGATGACTGACTAAATATGAAAGGGAATGGGGAAAAATAAGCAGTTCACCCAGAGAAGTTAAAAAACAGTGTCTGGACTGTGTGTGGTGGTATACACCTGTAACCTCAGAACTCAGGAGGTGGAGGTAAGAGAATCAGGAAGAACAGGCCAGCCCATGTTTCATAGCAAAACTCTGTCTCAAAACAAAACAACAACATATAACAAATACCTCAAAACCCAGAGTCTGGAACTTGTCATTAAGTTAAATGCACTGAATATTTTACACTAGGATTGTGTTCTCTAACGCTGCTTGTGTTAGTATATTCTTTCTCTTATTAGTTGATTTTCATGAAATAAATAATAATTTGTAAACTGCTTTGTATTATTATTATTATTATTCCAATTTCAGGGCTGGAACTCGGGGATGGCACTTTGCCAAATGAGCCATACCCCAGCTCTGCCTTTTGCTGGTTACTGGGAGAGTCTTGTGGCTTTTCTGCAAGGGTGGCTTCAAGTTCTGATCTGAGAAGCTCAGCCTTAGGTAGTGAGGATTCTTTTTTTTTTTTTTTGCCAGGCTTGGGCTTGGGCTCAGGGTCTGAGCACTGTCCTTGGACTTTCTCAAGGCTAGAGCTCTACCACTTGAGCCTCAGCACCACTTCCAGCTTTTTTCTATGTATGTGGTACCGAGGAATCGAACCCGGGTATTCGTGCATGCTAGGCAAGCACTCTACCTCTAGGCCAAACTCCCGGCCCCTAGTGAGGATTCTTAACTCGAGCACTGGGGACCTGGGTTGTTATAACTTGTTTTTTTTTTTTTTTTTTTTAAGTCCTGGGGCTTGAACTCAGGGCCTGAGCACTGTCCTTGGGCTTTCCTCAAGGCTAGCACTCTACCACTTGAACCACAGCACCACTTCTGGCTTCTTCTGTGTACAAAGGAACCAAACCCAGGGCTTCATGCATACTATGCAAGCACTGTACTGCTCCTGACCCTTGTCATTACTTTTAACGATCCTCAAAATCTCTATGCCTAGCTGAGAAGTTTGGCTTTTAGAATCAGAATTGAAGCATAGATATTTGTTTGTCACCTTGGGCCTCGGCATCATTACTTGAAAGCCCGATGCTAATGGCTCACTCCTATAATCCTAGGTACTCAGGAAACTGAGATCTGAAGATCATGGTTTGAAAGCCATCAAATCTGTGAAATTTGCCATCTCCAATTCCAAATAGCCATCAAAAGCTTGAGGGAAGCTGGGCGCGGTGGCTCATGCCTGCAATCCTAGCTACTGCGGAACATGGTTCAAAGCCAGCCGGGGCATGTGAATCTCTTATCTCCAATTAACCACTAGAAAACTGGAAGTGGCACTGTGGCTTCAAGGGATAGGGTGGTAGTCTTGAGCTCAGGGATAGCAATCAGGTCCAGAGTTCAAGCACCACGACCCACCCCCCACCAAAAAAATAAAAGCTTTAAGGAGGACACACACACACACACACACACACACACACACACACACACACACACATCCCTAGGATGGTTTGTCAAAATGCTGAGGCCCAGGTTCCATCTGAAGCTAATATCAGAATCTCTGTCTGGGAGCCGGCTCTGAGCAGCTAGCAAGGACTTTTCGTGAAGACTTAAATGCAGGGCAGGCTGTCCTCCAATGTCCATTTCCACAGCACAGGAAAGGAGCTGGGGCTGGCAGTCCAGGGGGTTTGTTCCTCAGGTTGTAAGGAGAGCCCAGTCCTGAGAGCCCTTGGAATAACCAACTCTGCCTGCTGATGTGACTTGTTGGCATTTGGCACTGGAAACATGTTCACCTGAGGGTTGTGACAATTAAATAATTGCTACGTTGTAAGTCTTCTGGCTGAGGGAAGTACGGTTTAATGCAGAAGAGTTGTAAAAACACATGACGAATGGGCTCCAAGACTAAAGATACTAGATTCTAAAAGAAAAAAGTGTCTCTCTCTCTCTCTCTCTCTCTCTCTCTCTCTCTATATATATATATATATATATATGTATATATATATATATGTCTATCGAGAGAGAGAGAGACAAACAGATACAGAAAGAGACAGAGAAAGGAAGTATAGAAGGAGGGAGGAGAAAGAGAGGGAGGCAAAAAGGTCTCTAATTTTATTTCACTGGCTTGTGTAATATTTTATCAAATTTCTTCCTTTCAGATTAGCAATTTAGCAAATATGGCTATATTTTCACATATCTGGTTCTTTTAGAATTGTAGTCTAAATCTTGCGCATGCAAATATTGTCCCAGCATAAACTAAAACAATTCGTCATCGAGGCATTTCATTGCAGAAAGAATTGCTAAATGGTATGTTCACTACTCACTATCCAAACTCTATGTATGCTTCAGCTAGAGACCCTGGATTCTTGTATGTCTAAGAGGAAGTATCAGTGAAAATCACAGGCTTTGTCTGCATATAATAATTCATTGTAACAATACTTTTGGCCAAGAAACAAATGAATCATTGATTAAAATGATGAACAAGAAAGACTTCCTGATCTTCATTTCTTTTTCCTGCTTTAATCATTTCATGTCTTGGAGCTAAAGTTTCTTGTGTGCATTAAGACTAAAATTATATAAGCTTCAAATGTAGCAGCTTTAACCTCTTTTCTGCTCAGTCGGGATATTAGGATACAGTTCTTAGTTCTGGAGGGAGAATACAAACTAGTTTGCTACTTGAAGAAAATATGGCTGGGTGCTGATGGCTCAAGCCTGTAAGCCCAGCTGCTCAGGAGGCTCAGATCTGAAGAACTCCAGGCCAGCCTGGAGAGAAAAGCCCAGGATACTCTAACTGAAATGGAGGTGTAGCTCAAGTGGTAGGTAGAGAGCACTAGCCTTTAGCAAAAATCACGAAAGGAAAGTATGAGTTCAAAGGCCTTGTACTACCACACATATGAAAAAGAAGAAAGAGGAAAAGGAGGAGGAGGAAGAAGAAAAAAGAAACTTGGAAGACCTTAGTTGACTGAAGGAGAATTTTTGGAGCTAAATGTTGCCTTTAGCTTTTTGTTTTCACATATGTTAGCTGAAGCAAAAAAAAAATAATACAGTAGGAGCGATGCGTCTATCAGAGTGACTGACAGATTGAAATTCTCTAGAAAAATAGATTATTTTCCCTGGAGGAGAGTAAAGTTTTGGTTTTCAAAGTCAATCAGAAAACTAACGATTTGGACAGGAGAGGAAGCAGTTTCTCTTTTTGCGACAGTATATTTCTAATGATTTTTATGGAGACTATAATAAGAATCAGGAAACAAAAGCTTGATATGGACATGTTTTTAGCTAGTGCACTGAAAAGAAATAATGACATGAAATAAAGTAGTTTTTTTGTACTGACAAAGTTTTCATTTCTTTTATATTGCCTGAAATAAAATTGATAAATGAAAAAACCAGAACAGTTCAGTTTCCTAACACTATGTATGCTGTTTTTATGGTTAAAACTTTTTCTTTTCTTTTTTCCAGTTCTGTGGCTTGAACTCTGCTCCTGGGTACTGTCCCTAAGCTTCAAGGCTTGCACTATCACTTGAGCTACACTGCCACTTCTGGCTTATGGGATACTGAGGAATTGAACCCAGGGCTTCATGCTTGCTAGGCAAGGATTTACCACTAAGCTACACTCCCAGTCTGATTAAAACTTTTAGCCAAGTGTCAGTGGCTTATATCTGTAGTCCTAGGTACTCAGGAAGCTTAGATCTTCAGATCTAAGGTTGGAAGCTAGCTGAACAGACAAATCTGAGAGACTCATCTCAAATAAGCCATCAAAAAATGTGGCTTAAGTGGTAAGTGCCAGCCTTAAGTGAAAAAGCCAAAGAAGAATGTGAGGCTCTGTTCTAGTCACAGTTCTGGCAGAAAAGAAAACAGCTCAAAACTTTTGTTAGGTTAGAGATTTTGCTCAACCCTTAAAGGGCCTAACTTGTAAGCATGAAGTGTGAAGTTCATTCTAGATTCTGAAAAATAAAAATAAAAACCCAAATAATTTGTTGTAGATCTGGTCATCTGTACTTTCCACATTTTTTGTTTTCATCAATTGTGGGACTTTGGGGTCTGGGCACTGTCCCCTTAGTTCTTTAGTCAGGGCTACTATCCTACCCCTTGAGCCACAGTGCCACTTCTGATTTTCTAGTGATTAATTGACTTTGAACCTTGATCCTCAGATCTCAGCCTCCTGAGTAATTAGGATTACAGGCGTGGGCAACCATGCCCAGCTAAGATTTTTTTTTCCTAGTCTTGGGGCTTGAACTCAGGGCCTGGGCACTGACCCTGAGCTTCTATTGCTCAGGGCTAGCACACTACCACTTGAGCCACAGCACCACTGCCAGCCTTTTCTGTTTATGTGGTACTGAGGAATCCAACCCATGGCTTCATGCATGCTAGGCAAGCACTCTACCATTAGGCCACATTCTTGCCTATCTGATTCTTTTGATCATATGCTTTGATCAGGTGCTTTACCACCTGAGACATATCTCCAATCCTTTAATGCTTCTTGCAAGCTTATAGCAGCATTAAGCACCTAACCTTGAATTTCTAGTACTGCCAAAAAACAAAAACACAAAAACTTCCAGAAAAAAAAAGGAAAACAAAATACCCCCAAACCCACTAGAGAAGAATTATTTAAGAAGTTACAGCCAGGTGTCAGGGGCTTATGCCAATTATCTTAGCCACTCAAGAGGCTGAGATCTGAAAACTGAGGTTTAAAGGCAGATAAGTCTATGGATTTACCTGAAATCTCTTTATTTCCAGTTTTTAAAATATCCAAGCCCAGCACTGTTTACATTCTCCTGTAATCCTAACTACTGAGGAGGATGAGATATAAGGATCAAGGTTCAGCCAGCGCGCGCACGCGCGCGCAGCGCGCGCGCGCGCGCGCGCACACACACACACACACACACACACACACACACACACACACACACACAAGAATTTTTCAGGAGGCGGAGCTAAGGATTTCAGTTTGAAGCTAGCCCCGACAGAGACTTTAATTCCCAATTACCCATTAAATAGCCAGAGTGGCTCAGCAATCAAGTACTGGCCACCCCTCTAATCTTCATTACTCAGGAAGCTGAGATCTGAGGATGGAGGTTTGAAACCAGCCAGGTAGGGAAAGTCCCATGAGATAAAAAGTCAGAAGTTCAGGGCCAGGAGTTTGGCCTAGTGGTAGAGTGCTTGCCTAGCATGCACAAAGACCTGGGTTCGATTCCTTGGTACCACATACATTGAAAAAAGCTGGAAGTGGTGCTGAGGCTCAAGTGGTAGAGTGCTAAGCCTTGAGAAAGCCCAAGGACAGTGCTCAGGTCCTGAGCTCAAGCCCAGGATTAGCCAAAAAAGAAAAGGAAAAAAAAAAAAAAAGAGAAAAGAAAAAGGATGGAGGAAAAAAGCCATGGATACTTCGAAGATGTTGGTGAACTCTGGTTAGTAATGAGAGTTGTGCACCCGGCCCTAGCTCCATGGGAAATGGGAACACAGACATTAACTTTGGAAACTACTTCCTTTAAATCTGTCTGCCCTTTTTATCTCCAGCAAGGAGCCTCCCTGGATCATAATAGACAAAAATAGAAAGCATCAGTCTCTTTCTCATCCCATCCTGTTTACTCAGCGAGCCCAACCCAGCCGGGCTAGGGCCTCAGCCCACGTGGTCTCTATTAATAAGCGTTCGGAGAGGCCAACCCTCACCCAGTACAGTTCCCCCACTTCTTTTCTCCTGGGGAGACCTCAGCCAACTCCCAGAACTTAAAAATGAAAAGCCCTTCGTGCTTGGGGGTGAGGAAAGCACAGACAAAGATGACAGAAGTCAGGCCTCCAGCGGCTCTAAGACCTGAATTGCTTTAAGTGTTTTCACATTGGCCAGGAACTCATGTAGAATTTGCTGATAAGACTTGATCCTCATTTGGGGAACTTTCCTGGCCCATTTTTAAGGAGTAAACATATTTACTATAACTGGACGTAGGGTTTGATTTTGTGTCTTTGGAAAAGTCAACAGGGTAGCCACACCCCAGTGTGTTTTAAGTGAATCAATGTACTGTGTTCCCTCTGAGAATCATTTTTCTCTTCATCTTTTAATTTCTGCCCTGAGGATCCATCTGTACTTTGGGGCTCCTTCACTGGGGACCAGCGACCATTACACTGCTTAGGATGAATGATCCTTTCATATTCTGGGCCTTCTTACGATTTTCTGTCTAGCTAGACTCATGCTGGGCATAGAGATGTGTTCACACACATATAAAAACAAAAGAAAGACACGAGTGCATTTTGACTTGCTTTTTGTCATGGTGGCTCTGCTGGTTTTTAAAGTCTTATGTTAATTCAATATTCTTATCCATACCATCACATGGATTACCTTTGAAAAAGTACATTAAATGTTCAGATTAGCGAATGGGCATACAGCATAATAGAAGAGAAGTTCTCTACTACTGGAAAAAAAGAAAAAGAAAATTCAAAATGTTTTAGGGATTTTTGGGGGGGGTGAGAGAAAGGAAAGGAAAACTTTCAGAAGAGGTAAAGTTCTAGAACTAGGAAAAGTTATTGGCTAAGAATGGTAAATGATATATTTGAGGCACAAAACTTGATTTAAAAAGATGTAAAAAATCAAGGCTGGGAATGTGGCTTAGTGATAGAGTGCTTGTCTGGCATGCATAAAGCCCTGAGTTCAGTTCCTTGGTACCACATAAACAGAAGAAGCCAGAAGTGGTGTTGTGGTTCCAGTTGCAGACTGCTAATCTTGAGCAATAAAAGAAGCTCAGGAATTGTGCCCAGGCCCTGAATTCAAGCCCCAAGGCTGGCAGAAAAAAAAAAAAGTAAAAAATTATATGAAATAAAATTAACTCACTTGTTGATACCATGTTGCACATCAATATGATTGACAGCTCATCTTTGGTAGATGAATGGGCTCATTTACATTTGAATCTTCTCCTTGTTTTATGTCATCTTTTGTAGCCTCTTTTTTTTTCCCCTTTAAGAGTTTTTTTCCTTCGTGATTTTCAATTTATACAAGTTATATATGTCTGTTGTAGAAAAAGAAATTAGAAAGTATACAAAATCTTAACGGAGGGGCCCCCACCAGTTACCACACCAACACCTTCAGACGTGATGACCACAATAGCCCATTTCCTTGGAGAAGTTTTCTAAGCCTATTTTTTTTTTAATCTGTCTGCATAGTTTAGAAAATGTTTCCCTTTGTTTGTTTTTTAAACTTTCCTTGGTATTTTACCTAGGAAGGAGAAATTTTGTGCTTGCCTTGCCCCCTGTGCCCAAATGTGAGTATGGAGTAGCCATTTCCCTCACAAGACACACAGTAGGTTCACATACTGTTTACTTAGTATGGCTAGTTATTTGGAGACTCTGGGAACTCATTTGCCTAACTAGAGATAGAGCAGCTGAAACATTTCATTAAATATAGTTTAGAAGTCCATCAGTAAAACCAGGACCAGTGAAAATGAAGAAACTAAACAGAAGGGGAAAGTTAATGCGTTTGAGAGTGGAGGAGTGGCTCAAGTGCTAAGGCAAAAAAGTCAAGCAAGAGTGCAAGGCCCTGAGTTCAAACTCTAGTGCAGATGTGTATGCATGAGTGCCTATGTGCTCATGCACACACACACACACACACACACACACACACACACACACAAGCTAATAAACTGACCTTGCAAGTCCTTGAACTCAAGAGTCTTGTGCTCTAGCTCAGCTCTTTCCTACTCCCAAGGCTGATGTTCTACCACTAGAGCCAGGTCTCCAGTTTTGGCCTATTGCTGATTAACTGGAGATAAAGATCTGATTTGCTTGCCCTGTGTGTTACAATCCTCAGATCTCAGACTCCTGATGGATTATAAGCATGAGCCACCAGTGCCTGGCTGAAAGTCCTTCTTGCTGGATACTTGCAGAGGATAAACTCTGGAAGGCCAGGCACCCCCAAACTGTTGTAAGATCTATACTTAGGTATCGGGTTTCCATATCATATATCATCAAATCCTAGCCAGAGTCTCCATAAAGGGCTAAGAAAAGAGCACTTATTTTATATAAGCTAAAATTTGGGGTTCTGAATTTCTAATTCGTGCCTCATTTAAGTTCCCACACAAAGCCTGCCATCTAGCTCTCGCCGCACCTTCATGGGTTCAGCACCTCCTTTTCAAATCATTCACCAGACAGCATCCTACAGCTCTCATTCATAAAGTCCAATTACAAGACAAGAAATGTCAGGAATACACATTTTTGAGAGTGGGAGGCAAACAGAACAGTACATTGTGACTTGGTAAGAACAGCCATGCGTTTCCTCTGGGCTTGTTTTCAGTTCCTTTGTCAGCTGATTACATGGTCTTTTATAATTTCTCACGTACAGAATGGAGCTATTTGCTTGTGGATGATTTGAAAGACACAGGCTTTATGCAAAAAGCAAAATGCAATCTTCATCGTGAGGTACAATGATATTTCTGACTAGCTTGTCTTTGCTTGCTTTTTTCTTCTTTTAACACAATCTGGGAATGTAATTTCTAATAGTGGCTCTTCAGAAGTAGAAAGCAAGTAAATATTCTATTAATGCAGTCTTAATGCATATGTAACACTATATATGCATTTGTTGTTCATATAATTGCATTTATCAATGATTTTGTTTATTTTTCAGATAAAGAAGGATGCACTCACATGCATTTTGTTTGCAAAGCAAATGGATTTTCTAGTGTTACACATTGCACTGCTTAATTCCTACAGGATTCCTTTTACTAGTACTGGTGGGTTCTTTCTCAAGTGCTTCCCAGTACCTTGGGTTATATGATTCTCCTGATGGTGTCCAGATGTGAGGATGGTCAGAGGACTTGGGATTTATCCTTCTATCCAGTTCCTTCTGCTTTTATCTTTTCATTGGCTTGACTCAGCTTGAGGCCCCCTCCATCTAGAAGCCATTCCTAAATAATGACTTTATCATAAAAGAAGCCCCCATTTTTTTTTTGTCAGTTGTGAGACTTGAACTCTGGGCCTGGGCGTTGTTCCTGAGCTTTTCAGCTCAAGACTAATGCTCTACCCCTTGAGCTACAATGCCATTTCTGGTTTCCTGGTGATTAATTGGACATAAGAGTCTCACAGACATTGGTGCCCCAGCCGACTTTGAATTATAATCCTCAGATCTTCAGTCTCCTGAGTTAGGACTACAAGTGTGAGCCCTGCTAACAAAGTACATTTTTTTAAATTAAAGAATTTATTAACATTGATTTTTACATCATATTTCAAATGTCATGTTTAACAAACGAGCATTTAAGAAGGGAATCTCTATATACAATCACTGGCACTTAGATATTAGAACATAATTAAAATTAAGCTGAGGGTTTGTATGTCATAGGTACATATTAATATATGTAATAAAATATTATGTCTATAGGGGAAACTTAAAACTTATTAAAAATTATAAAGCACCTTTTTGCAATGTTTACTTATTTATTTTGTACTGGGGCTTTACCTCAGGGTTTTACACTCTCAACTTTTTCCACCCAGTATTCCTACCACTGAGCCACATATCCATTGGTAATTGGTAATTGTAGATAAGAGTTTTCAGGAATTCCTGCCCTAGGCTTGCACTCTACCTTAGTGCTTATGTCATGTTTTGTTTTATTTTATTTTATTTTATTTATTTGTTTATTTATTTTTGTCAGTCATGGGACTTGAACTCCAGGCCCTGAGCAATTCAGCTCCAGGCTACCGCTCTACCCATTGAGCCTCAGCACCACTTCCCATTTCCTAGTAATTAATTGGAAATAAGAGTCTCTCTCCTTCTTTAGTGCCCACATTGGCTTTGAACCGCAGTCCTCAGATCTCAGCCTCCTGTGTAGCTAGGATTCCAGGCGTGAGCCACTGTACTCAGCTAACCATGTTTTATTTTCACTACTAAAGTACTAGTAATCTGTATTGAGTATTTGTTAAAATAAAATGAATTGACAAGATGAGAAAGCATTTTTTTGTTGTTGTTAAGAAAGAGCTGGTATTGCTGGGTTCTGGTGGCTCATCCCTTTAATCTAAGTTATTCAGGAGGCTGAGATCTGAGGACTGAGGTTGTCAACCTCAACTTCTGCACCTTAGGAGCCACTCTGACATTGCTGTAAAGCACGGCCTTTCCCCCAAACCTGGTGACACAGGCACTTCCCTGAAATTAGCTGACTCAGGCCTTAGCTTATTGGCTGTCACAGACAGCAGCAACCATACATATTAGCGCCGGTCCCCCCCTCCCGCCTCCCCCCCCCCCCCCCCCCCCCCGCAATCCCCTGCTCTCCTGCCCCTCACATCTCATCCAAACTTGACCCTTGACCCTATGTAACTGTGCTTGCATTTCTCCTAGCTGCTGTTTGCCCTGGAGACAGCTGTCAGATTATGGGCATTATACATTTTTTTTGTATTGAATCTTGTGTCTGAGGAAGCCTTTCAGAGAGAGGGGCAGAGAGGGGCAGAGGGGGGCAGGAGTGGCAGGAGTGTGTCCTAGTGGTAGGGTACTTGCCTAGCATGCATGAAGACTTGGGTCTTGAGTTCACGCCTCAGGACTGGGAAAAAAAAAGTGTATCTTCTTTTGGTCTTACTGTTATTATCTAGAATTCTGGTATAATTTATCATATCCTTTTAGGTCTAATTTCAGTGTATCAGAGAGAATATGCAGTGTTTTGTATATCACCTTTCTAATAAAATTTTTTTTTTTTTGCTGGGTGCGGTGGCTCACTATGCCAGCTACTCAGGAGGCTGACATCTGAGGATCATGGTTCAAAGCCTGGGCACTGAAGTCCATAACACTCTTATCTCTAATTAATTACAGAAAACGGGAAGTGGCACTGTGGCTCAAGGGGTAGAGCAGTAGCCTTGAGCTGAAGAGCTCAACACCCAGACCCAGAGTTTGAGTTGCACCACCAACACACACACACATACACACACACAAAAGAAAGAACATTTTTTTAAGAATTGAAGATTTACTAGAGGTACAGAGTGAGAAACTCTACCTATATGTAAGTAAACACATAAGTAAATAAGCAAACAAATAAATAGAAAAAGAAATATAAAATTATAGAAAGGCAACAAAGAGATGTGATTTGGCGGGGGGGGGGATTGCCACCATACAAAAAGTTTATTATTCTATTATATTTTTCAGTGCAAGAAAATGTGAAATACCAGCCTGATGGTCCTGGACTGGAGTTATTTTCCTGAATTTTTTGGGTGTTTGTTTGTTTGTTTGTTTTACAGTCCTGGGGCTTGAACTCAGGGCCTGAGCACTGTCCTTGGACTTTCTCAAGGCTAGAGCTCTACCACTTGAGCCATAGCACCACTTCCGGCTTTTTCTATGTATGTTGTCTTGAGGATTTGAACCTGGGTCTTTATGCATGCTAGGCAATCACTCTATCAGTAGGCCAAACTCCCAGCCCCATGAGGATACACTTAGGAGAGAAACACAAATGCACATTGCCTATGTGGTCCTTCATATTATACATATATATCTAGAAATGAACTCAACAATGTGTAAACAAGACTCTGCCCTGCCACCTCTCTTTAGTTGTGGGTCTTTTTTCTCTGTTGTTGGGCTTGAACTATGGGCCTGGGTGTAGACCCTGAGCTCCTCAGCTCAAGGCTACCACCCCAGCATTTGAGCCATGGCACCACTTCTAGTTTTCTGGTGGTTAATTAGAGATCAGGGTCTCACAGACTTTAGTGTCCAGATTGGCTTTGAACTGTGATCCTCAGATCTCAGCCTCCTGAGTAGCTAGGATTACAGGCATGAGCCACACCACCTGGCCGTTGGGGGTCTTAAGCTCAGGGCCTCGGTACTGTCCCTCAGCCTCTTTGTGCTCAAGGCTAGCACTCTTCCACTTGAGCCAACGCGCCATTTCTAGTTTTTGAGTGGTTAAATGGAGATAATATTCTCATGGGGACTTTCCTGCACGGGCTGGCTTCAAGCCACAGTCCTCCGGTCTCTGCTTCCTGAGTAGGTAGCATTGATGCCTGGCCTTTTATTTAATTTTAACTTTTTGATAATTTTGTCTCTTTTAGGTAGGGTGTATTCACATGCATATCTTCAGGAGGATGGGTGGGAGACTCTGGAATTACAGAACTCAAGGGAAAGGGGTAAAAAGTGCAGCAGTGGAGCTCATCCGACACTGACTGAGGTGAACCATACAGTCCCTGGGTGGAGATGGCGGGACAGGGAGGGAAGGAGATACTGTACAAAAGAAAATGTACTCACTACCTACCTGACTCGTAACTGTTATCCCTCTCTACATCACCTTTATAAAAAACAATAAAGTCAATGAACTTAAAAAGAAAATAAAAACAAACAGGTGGGCTGGGAATGTGGCTTAGAGGTAGAGTGCTTGCCTAGCATGTACAAAGCTCTGAGTTTGACTCCTTAGTACCACAGACACAGAAAAGGCCCCAAATGGTAGAGGGTTAGCCTTGGGCAAAAGAAACTCAGGGCAGTATCTAGGCCCTGAGTTCAAGCTCCAGGACTAGCAAAAAGAGAAGAAAAGGAAAGAAAGAAGGAAGGAAGGAAAAAAAGAAAGAAAGAGAGAAAGGAAGAGGAAGGAAGAAAGAAAAAGAAAGAAAGAAAAGGTGATCTACAGATCAGAGATCTTTAATGTTTGATTCTGTTACTAGTATTACAAGCATGCACCACTATACCTGCAATGCTTTTGATCCTAATGTAATTTTTTTCTCCTCCTCCATCTCCTTCTCTTCCTCCTCTTCCTGCTTTTTATTTTTTTCTTTGCCAGTCTTGGGGCTTGAACTCAGGGCCTGGGCACTGTCCCTGAGCTTCTTTTGCTCAGGCTAGCACTCTACCACTTGAGCCACAGCAACATTCCTGGTCTTTCTGTGTATGTGGTACTGAGAAATCGAACCCAGGGCTTCATGCATGCTAGGCAAGAACTCTACCACTAAGCCACCTTCCCAGCCTCCCTTCCTCCCAGTCCCCTCACCCCTTTTTTTTCTTTTTGAGAAGGGTCTTGCTAAGTAACCTGGGCTGGCTTCTAACTGATTATGTGCCTCAGTATTAGGTCAGCTGGAGTCTGTATAGGAATCTGTAATTTCCCCCTCCCTCTCCCCTCTTTCCATGCAGGAAATCTCCATCCAGGACCTGCACTCTCTAGGTGCTACACCTAGGGCCAGTTGCTTCCCCTCTCTCTGATGTCACATCCTGGAGCGACCCGGTGAAGCCTCTTTCCAACCATGGAGGGGTTCAAACTTTGAGGTCACTTCTGCATCTGGCATGGCCACATCTCCTCCTGCCTCCTTCCTACTTAACTTCAACCCTGCCAGGGGTCAGCCCTTACTGGCGCCCATCCTTCCCCGTCCCCCCACGTCGGCCCGAGACCATCCATTGTAGGACTGATCACAGTTTGACTTCTTCCTAATAAACTCTTTCTGCCTGAACTATATGGCAGTTTTCTTTGGGTGAACTCGCTATTAGCCTACATCAAGGACTGGGATTACAGGAAAGTGCCATTATACCTGACTAACATAACATACCAGCTCAATGGACAGTTTTTCTTTAACCTAGGGAAAATAGCTGCTTGTTATATGAAAGAAAAAGTCTTGAAGACCACCTGGAGGTAATCATTGTGAATATGTTGGTGTGAAATCACATCACTATTTTTATATGTATTCTATAACTTTGTACATCATCTTTAATGACTATATAATATTACATTTAATAAACTTACCAAGATTTATAGCACTAATCCCTGAACACTGGGCGCTAGATTGTTTATAGCTTTTGTCATTAAAAACACAGCGTGAAAAACGTTCTTATGACTAGATATTTATTCAGAAGCCACAATTATTTCCGTGGGATCAGTTCCTAAAGATACAGTTGCTGGGTGAACGTGTTCACAATCATTTAGGCTGTTGCTGTATCTCACTAAATACTTCTTGAGAAGACTCAATGCCTGTGAATATGAGAGAAGAATGTGAGAGAGGATGCTTCTGCTACCAGCTCTACCATGGATGTGGTAGGTGGTGATTAGAGAAATTCTTCAGACTTCTTTGGCCAGCAAAGCAAAAAACAAAGAAAGCAGCTTCCATGACATGAGTGCAGCATTCTACTACTGCCAAAGAAAGCAAGTTTTCCCATCTTATTACAGCCAGGATTGCTCTGCAGAGAAGCTGTGAGTCTTTACTTGGCCTCTCCTGAAATTTCACTGTTTAATATCTGCTCATCTTCCAGAGAGCCATTTGAGCCTAAACTTCATGCAACATGTGCCAGCCCTTGAGGATTTCTTTCTCCTAAGAGGTTGTTTGCAGTTATCCCTATATTCAAAAAACACTTAAAAAAATCACCATGTGTCAGCCACAATGCTTTGTAACTCCATTATCTTTACAAAGACGATGTAAGGTGATTATTATCATTCTCAATTTACAGATGGGGCCATTGGGTAATTTAGGTAATTTATTTCTCAACTTAGCATTGTGATGCATGCCAATTATCCCAGCTACTCCAGAGGCAGAGGTAGGGAAATCCTGCATCTGAAGTCAGCCTTGGAAAAGTTATCAAAACCCTATTTCAGGTTCTAGTGATTCACAGCTAGCTACTCAGGAGGCTGAGATTACAATTCTTTTTTTTTGGCCAGCCTAGGCTTGAGCTCATTGATAATCTCAGAGCTGGGAAATTGTTATAAACCTCACAGGTTAAAATAAATGGGGTGTGATCAGCCCCACATTTTAATATGCAACTCAGAAATCTAGAAAAACGGCAGAATAATGTAGACGTTCTCATCCTGGCAGTTCAGTTTCATTGCATTGACAAATTCAGCTGGCATCATGCAAATAAGACATACAGGAGGGAATTCTTCCAAGGATGCAATAGCCAAATACAAATAAAATACTCTCATGGAAAAAGAAGGAGGAGGAAGACAAGAAAAGGAGCAAGAGAAGGGAGAAGAGAGGAGAAGGATCAAGAGGAGATGGAATCATTTCCTCAATTCTGTTTTAAATCTATTTTTTCCCAAGATGGGCACATCAAGGGAGATCAAGGTCACCTGAGGCACACAGTATGCCCCAACATCTCAAAGAAACAAAATAAAAACAAGCTTGGTACCGGGAACTCACACCTGTAATCCTAGCTACCCAGGAAGCTGAGACCTGAGGATTCTGGTTCGAAGCCAAGCTAGACAGAAAGGTCCATGAGACTCATCCTCCTTCCTTCCCTCTCCCCCCCCCCGCTTTTTTTTTTTTTTTCCAGTTGGTTGTGACACTTGAACTATAGGTCTGGGTGTTGTCCCTGAGCTCTTCAGCTCCAGGCTACCACTTTACCCCTTGAGTACAGTGCCACTTCCAGTTTTCTGGTGATTAATTGGAGATAGGAGTCTCCTAGACTTTAGTGCCTGGGCTGGCTTTGTACCTCGATCCTCAGATTTCAGTCTCCTGAGTAGCTAGGACTACAGCCCTGAGCCACCCTGCCTGGCTTTTTTTTTTTTTTTTTTTTTTTTTTTTGCTAGTCCTGGGGCTTGAGCTGAGTACTGTCCTTGGGCTTTCTCAAGGCCAGGGCTCTACTTCCAGCTTTTTCTATGTATGTGGTACTGAGGAATTGAACCCGGGTCTTCATGTATGCTAGGCAAGCACTCTACCATTTGGTCAAACTCAAGACATCTCCAATTAACCTGGAAAGATTTAGAAGTGGAGCTGTGTGTGGCTCAAGTGGAATAGCATGAGGCTTTAACAAAAAAGCTAATAGAGAGTAAAAGGCCCTGAGTTCAAATCCCAGTACTGGCACAAAACAAAGGAAACAGCAGCAACAACAAAACAACAGAAAAGACAACAAAACAAAACAAAAAGACCGGTTGTGAGCCTGGTGGCACTGTAAGCCTAGCTACTCAGGAGGCTGAAATGTGAGGATGATGGTTAAAAGCCAGCGCAGACAGGGAAGTCCTTGAGACTTATCTCCAACACCAAAAAGCCAGAAGTAGACTTATTTTCCTAGTGGCAGAGAATTGCCTGGAGCAAAAAAAAAAGCCTGAATTCAAGCCCTGGGCTATACCCCCACCCCCCCACCCCCACAAACTCAACCAAACAACAACAGAAACAACTCAGCTACAATCTACTTTTCTGAAGAGGTGAAGAAGGGCAAAGGAGAAACATACAGAACAAAGATGAGAGGGAGGTGGAGGTGACAGGGTCATGGCTGGGGGGTGCTGGGTGGGTAGGAAGCGTTCAGTGAGCCTGGCATGAGGGTCTCTGCAGGAAGTGACTGGCTATATATGGACAGGGCGTTGGACTGGATGCAGTGATCACAGAGATACATGATACAGTGCTTAGAACATAGTGAGATTCCACACAGATGACTTACTAGAATCAACTAATGATTTAGCTAGCCTTTGCGTATTGCTTATTTTCCTAGCGATATGGTAAGCCTGTGGTTAAAGGCCATTTCTCTGAAGTTCATCTTGGTAACAAATTTAGGGTACAGCACAATGCCTTGCATATGGTAACACTGACCAAATCTAATGAATAAATGAATGAATTCTCTTAACAGGCACAGAGACAAAACCAAAAATCAAATTAAATCAAGACAAATGCTGGTTTTGTAATCAGAATACCTGGCTTTTACTCCATGACTTAGCAAGTGTGGATGATAGAGTTTTCCAGTCTGATCATGCCTCTGTCTTTTATTCTTGGGTGACATCTAAAACCTGAAAATGGAGGCCTGAAACAGCAGGGAAGTTATCAATACTGTGTTTTCTTTCTTTTTTTCTTTTTTTGGATTAGAAGCACCAAAATTTATTATTTAGAGAATACTTTATTGGTTTCTGTAATCAAACCCACGTAGATAAGACCTTACATATTTATTTTTTAAGACCTTACATATTTAATACAGTGTGTTTACCCCTGTATAAATGAAAAAAAATTAAGTTTAACATTTCTAGACCAATATGACTATTAATTTCTGTACAATGCCAACTCAACATGGTAAAATGGGATGCTTTTTTCCAAAGCTGACAGCACAGCTAAAGTTTCCAAAAATTCAAATTATATATGTGTATATATATTTATATTTATATAAAAAGATCAATAATAGCAGTATGTTATGCATCGATAGCAGCAACAGCTTTTCCAGGTTCTGCAGTCACCTGAACAAAATTAGATATCCAGCACACTCCATTAATACAAAGAAAAAGAGAAAAAACAAAACCCCAGAAAAATGCGAAGTTCTGTTACTGTTGTGGTACCTGGCACCATTTTTTTTATTAGTTTCTCAATCATCATCTGGAAAGAAAACATTCTTGAGTAACATCATTAAAAACAGCTCTGATAAAGCACAGTCACGACTATGTATCATAAAGCAGGTACAAGGTATTTTATATTCACAGAGGGATGATACAGTACTGTCCTACGTCTATAATACTAGAGGATACAATTAAAAAGGCATTATTAAGACTTGATTCTATTTTTCCAGCAGAAGGTCCAAAGGATGGTATGACACAGCTCTGTAAAGAAATGCACTTTCTTAGATAGGATTTCCTTTCATTAGTGGCACAGTTCTAATAACTCACTCTATCAGCTATAAACCATTTGAAAATGAAGGCGTAGGAGCAAGAAGAAAAAAAACAAACAAACCCTAACAACAAACAAAACCATACCCACAACCACTGGATCCATACAAAGATGACTGAATAAAGGCACGCAGGACTCAACTAATAATATTTAATACTGTGTTTTCTTATACATACATACACTTCTTTTTTTTTTTTTTTTTTTTTTTGCCAGTCCTGGGGCTTGAACTCAGGGCCTGGGCACTGTTCCTGCTCCTCTCTGTACTAGTCTCTAGACTTTAGCCCCTTAAGGCTAGGGCTTTCCCACGTGAGCCACAGCACCACTTCCAGCCTTTTCTATGTATGTGGTACCAAGGAATTGAACCTGGGTCTTCATGTAGGCAAGCACTCTACCACTAAGCCACATTCCCAGCCTATATGTCAAAGTTTATAAGTTAGATATGGCCAGAGGTTAATAACAGAAAAATTAAGCAATTTACTGTAATGGAGGTTAAGTGAGTAAGACTCTGGTGGCTCATACCTGTAATCCTAACTACTTGGGAAGCTAAGATCCCAGGACCAAAGCCAACTGAAGCAGAAAAGTTTGTGAGATTCATCTCCAATTAGCCAGTAAAAAGCTGAAAGTGAAGGTGTGATTCAAGTGGTAGAGTGCCCTGGGTAAAAAAGCCAAGTGAGGGGTGAGAGATTTGGCCTAGTGGTAGAGTGCTTTCCTAGCGTGCACGAAGACCACATACATAGAAAAAAGCCAGAAGTGGTGCTGTGGCTCAAGTGGTAGAGCACTAGCCTTGAGTAAAGCCCAAGGACAGTGCATTCCTAAGCCCTAGGCCATGAGTTGAAGTGCCACTATCACTCCCCTTTCTCCTCAGCCTCAGGGTTTTATCAGAGTAGTTCTATATTTCCCTTAGGCTTCAGCATAGACGAGCATTTCAGTCAGGAGTTGGTTAGGCTGTTAGTTTCTTTGAAAAAATCCTTCAGTCTTTGGAGTCCCTTGTTTTGAGTCTGCTTGTATCAGACTCATGTGACAGCAGCTTGCTAGTTTTCTACCTCCTTTCTGCCTCCCTGGTAGATTCCAAAATGAGAGCCCATTGGAATTGGTGTGCAGGTCAGAAAGAATGATCTCCACTTACAACAGGCAGTGGCGAGGGGTATGTTATATGGTAACTGCTTTCTTTCTTAAGCAGCTTTACTGACATAAAATGTATGTATTCTCAAGTGGTAGAATGGTAGCCTTGAGCTGAAGAGCTCAGGAACAGCACCCAGGCCGAGAGTCCAAGCTGCATGTCTGACCAAAATAAAATAAAATAAAATATATGTATCATAATTAACACACACACACACACACACACTTTTCCTCCTGGTACTGGGAACTGAAGCACACACTAGGCCAGAACTCTACCATTTGAGCCCTTAGCCATTCCCATTTTATTTTTTGGAGACAAGGCCTAGTTATGAAACCCAGGCTGGGTTGGGTTTCCTGTATTAGCTTCTAAGTGCTGGGATTATAGGTGTATATAACCAGGTCTGGACAGTTTGTCCATTTGAAGAGTGCATGTCAATGCTTTTCTGCATATCATAAAATTGTACATCAATCACTTGCTTTAATTTGGGAACTTTGTCATTCATTCTCTAAAAAGAAACCCTATGTCCATTAGCTGTCTTCTGTCACCTTGTATCTGCCAAGTTCCAGGCATTTCACCGCAACTGGCCTTCTCTGACTCACTCAGCACCTGGCCCCCCTCTCAGGACTTCTTAGCTTGCCTGAGCTCTTACTCCAGATTGCAGCTTCAGGTCTGTGTGTGCTATGGTTCTCACATTTTGTTTTGGCCCCATTAACAGCCAAAATGAAGGAATATCTGCTGGATGAATGAATGCAGGATGAAGAGGCAGAGGGTTAGGGGGAGTGAGAAGTATGTTGCAGGGATGGCTGGTCTACAGAGAAGCAAGTGGCAGGCACGTGCCATTTGTGCAAGATTTCCCAGCAGGATTGGGTTTACTGGGAGAAAAGTGCGGAAGAGCCCTGAGGGCGTCCCATTTGATTTGTTATTTAACAAGATCTCACTAAATCCTCTTAACAACTGGGTGAGATCAGGATTCCTGCTCCTAGTCACTGATAAGAGCTTTGGACTTCAGAGAAATGAAGCCTCAGGTTCAAGGACATGCAGCTAGGAACAGGTGAGCTGAGGAGATGTTCCTTCTTACCAGGTATCAGTGAGGCATAGATGAGTGAGTGTGGTTTCTGTGGCAGGCTATGGATGAACTCAAGTCAGGCCTTTTCCACAGTAACAGAGGAAGATGGAGAAGGAAATTCCTTCTGTGTTGCAGGGATGAAAGCAGCCACAAACAATCTGAACAAGCAATCTGTGGTTGGCAGATTGTTGTCATTTTAATGTTTCCCAATAACTACTTCTGCTTCCCTTTCATTGTAATAGGGTATAAGCAAAGTTATTCTGAGATTAAGAGCACCTTCATGAAGTCACTGCAGTCAGTAAAGACCATTTTTTTTTTCTCTCTAAAAAAACCTTTGTCTTGGAAAGCAGCTCAGGAATTAGAGCATTTATATCTTATTTTTGAGAGAAGAACTGATCTTGAACAATTCTCAGATGTCTTGTTTGAAGTTTTCTGAGTGCTGGAATTATAGGCATTTGCTACCATATCCATATCCAGTGGTGTATTAATTTCACAAGCCCCTCCCCCACTCCCCCTTTTTTTTTTTGGTTGGTCGTGAGACTTGAACTCTAGGCTTGGGCACTGTTCCTGAGCTCTTCACTTCAAAGCTACCACCCTATCCCTTGAGCCACAGTACCATTTCTGGTTTTCTGGTAATTAATTGGAGATAAGAGTCTCATGGACTTTTGTGCCTGGGCTGGCTTTGACCCATGATCCTCAGATCTCTGCCTCCTGAGTAGCCACCAGTTCCCTGCAAGCCTGTCGTTTAATGTAGGATGGAAAATGTAATCTAGTTTCCAGGTACTTGTTTAACATTTGCCACAGTGAAATAATGTATCAAAAAATGTGTGGGGGGCTGGGAGTTTAGTCTAGTGGTAGAGTGCTTGCCTAGCATGCATGAAAGCCAGGGTTCAATTCCTCGGTACCACATACATAGAAAAAAGCCGGAAATGGTGCTGTGGCTCAAGTGGTAGAGCCCTAACCTTGAGAAAGCCCAAGCACAGTGCCCAGGCCCTGAATTCATGGCCCAGGACTGGCAAAAAAAAAAAAAAAAAAAGTGTGTGCGTGTGTTCATGAAATTGAGTCCATATGAGTAAGGCTGGTCTTTTTTATTTTTTTTTTGCCAGTCCTGGGCTTGAGCTCAGGGCCTGAGCACTGTCCTTGGACTTTCTCAAGCCTAGAGCTCTACCACTTGAGCCTCTGCACCACTTCTGGCTTTTTTCTATGTACATGGTACTGAGGAATCGAACCCGGTTCTTCGTGCATGCTAGGCAAGCACTCTAGCCACTAGGCCAAACTCCCAGTCCCCTGGTCTTTATTTTTATTTTTTTATATTTATTTATTTATTTATTTATTTATTTATTTATTTATTTTTGCCAGGCTTGGGCTTGGGCTCAGGGCCTGAGCACTGTTCTTGGACTTTCTCAAGGCTAGCAATCTACCACTTGAGCCTCAGCACCACTTCCGGCTTTTTTCTATGTATGGGGTACCGAGGGATCAAACCCGGGTCTTCGTGCATGTTAGGCAAGCACTCTACCACTAGGCCAAACTCCCGGCCCACTCGTCGTTATTTTTAATATTACCCTTTCCTATGTAGCTCATTTCTGCTAGTGCTTTCACAGGCATGATTCCAGCTTTACAAAAACTTGTGAAGTGTCTCCTATAATTTCCTTCTCACAAATGGAGCTTCAGAGAGGTTAAGGGATTTGTTCCAAGTCAGTGGGTGGCAATTCTAAGTACAAAGCTAAGACAATCCTTCACAGCCTGCTTCTTCCTTTCCTCCATCTCAATGACCTAGTTTGCCTCAGTTTCCTCTTGTGTGTTGCTGAGGTGACAACATCTGCCTCCAAGAATTGCTCTCATGATTACAGGTATATTTATCTCTAGAACTCTGGGTCATGTTCTGATTGTGATGAAGAAAAACTGTGATCCTAGTTGTTACTGTTATTAGTACTGCTTACTTAACTTGGTATATCATATTCTATGCATATTATGTCAGCAGGTAAACAGTATTCCATGCATAGATTTTTTAAAAAAAGATTTTATTAACATTGATTTTTTTTTTTTTGCCAGTCCTGGGCACTGTCCTTGGACTTTCTCAAGGCTAGAGCTCTACCACTTGAGCCTCAGCACCACTTCCGGCTTTTTTCTATGTATGTGGTACCGAGGAATCGAACCTGGGTCTTCATGCATGCTAGGCAAGCACTTTAACCACTAGGCCAAACTCCCGGCCCCTAACATTGATTTTTACATCATATTTCAAATGTCATGTTTAACAAACAAGTATTCAAGAAGGGAATCTCTATACACAAACACTGGCACATAGATTTCAGAACATAATTAAAATTAAGCTGAGTCACTGTATGTAGATTTCTTTTTAAATGTTTGTACTGGGACTTGAACTAAGGGCCTGGGCACTGTCCCTTAGCTTTTTCTCTCCAGGCCTGTGCTCTACTATTTGAGCTGTGGCTCCACTGACAGCTTTTTAGTGTTTAATTGTAGATAAGAGTCTCATGAGCTTTCCTGATTGGGCTGGCTTTGAACTGTGATCCTCCTCTCTCGGTCTCCTGAATAGTTAGGGTAATAGGCATGAGCCACTGGTGCCATAGGATCTGGAAATTAATGGAAACATTTAAGTAGGAAAAAAATGGATTCAGGATTTTAAAGATAATATAAAATCATTTTTTAAAAAAGCCTTCAAAGAAGCCATAAAATCTCAAGAACAAAGTGATGGTAAGGCAAAAGCTATTTTAAGCCTTGGTGTGGTGGCTCATGCCTGTAACCCTAGCTACTCAGGAGGCCGAGATTTGAGGATCGTGGTTTAAAGCCAGTCCTGTCACTAAAATCTGTGAGACTCATCTCCAATTAACCACTAGAAAACCAGAAGTGGGGCTGTGGCCCCAGGGGTAGGGGTATAGCCTTGAGCTGAAGAGCTCAGGGATAGTGCCCAGACCAAGAGTTCAAGCCCCACAAACGACGACCAGAAAAAAAAAAAAAAAAAAGAAAGAAAAAAACTAACTTATTTTGCTTCTGAAATCATGTTCTGCAAATGAAAACCTATGGAGCTAGGGTAGAGTTCTCACTTAGCATACACTAAGCCCTGGGTCTGATTCCTCAGTACCACATATAGAGGAAAGCTGGAGTTAGTGCTGTAGCTCAAGGACAGTGCCCTGAGTTCAAGCCCCAGGACTGGCAAAACAAAAACAAAAAAACTATGAAGTTAAAAATTAATTTTTATCACCTTGTAGTTCTGTTTTACTCCCTGTAGGTCTACCCCATACCTGACACTTGGGTAAAATTCTAGTCTCTCAGCGGTGACCTGGTTCCTTTTAAAGTTGATCAATTTTCATATATTGAATCAATATTTATAGACACCTGTAATTTTTAGTCTTATGAAGCTTATGAAGTCTTATGAAGTTATATATATGTATATATATATATATATATATATTTATTCCAGTTTTTGGAGCTTGAACTCAGGGCCTGGGCACTGTCCTTGGACACTTTTTGCTCAAGGCTAGCATTCTGCCACTTTAGCCACAGCACCACTTTTGGCTTTTTCCTGTGTATGTGGTACCTAGGAATCGTGCCCAGGGCTTCATGCATGCTACGTGAGCACTCTACCACTAGGCTACACTCTCAGCCCCTAAGTAATATATTTATAATAGCAAAAACTAGACTTTTTTTTAGGAGCCCATTATAAGAAAATGTGCAACCAGAAGTTATATAATTATAGGAATGCATGCAATACCCACTTGGGGTTGAAATTATTCTTTATAGAAATTTAGGGTACTGTCAGATATGGTGGCTCATGCCTGTAATCCTAGCTACTCAGGAGACTGAGATCTGAGGATCACAGTTCAAAGCCAGCCCTGGCACTAAAGTCTGTGAGACTCTTATCTCCAAGTAAACACTCGAAAACCAGAAGTGGCGCTATGGCTCAAGTGGTAGAGTGAAGAGCTCAGGGTCAATGCCCAGGCCCAGAGTTCCAGTCTCCCCAAAAAAAGCCGAGAGAGAGAGAGAGAGAGAGAGAGAGAGAGAGAGAGAGAGAGAGAGAGAGAGAGAGAGAAGAGAAAGATTTAGGGAATGGATCATGATCAAATTTATGACTTACAAATATTTTCTTCAGCTATGTAGCTTGTCTTTTTCCTTCCTCTTCCTTCCTTCCCTACTTTTCCTATTTCTTTTCCTTTCTTTCTTTCTTTCTTTTTTCCTTCCTTCCTTTCTCTCTCTCTCTCTCTCTTTCTTTTTTTTTTTTTTTTTTTTGCCAGTCCTGGGGCTTGAATTCAGGGCCTGAGGACTGTCCTTGGACTTAAGGCTAGAACTCTACCACTTGAGCCTTAGCACCACTTCTGGATTTTTTCCATGTATGTGGTACTGAGGAATTGAACCCGGGACTTCATGCAGTTAGGCAAGCACTCTACCACTAGGCCAAACTCCCAGCCCTCCTATTTATTTTTCTTTTTTTTTTTTTTCCTTCTGTACTGGTACTGTGCCTGAATTCAGAGACTGAGCATTGTTCATTCACTACCATAACTGTCCATTCAAACCATTGTTCACTCAAGCCACTGCTGGTTGATTGGAGATAATTGTCTTGCAGTCTTCCTGCTTTGAACTGTAATTCTCAGATTTCAGCATCCTGAGTAGCTAGGATTACAGGTGTCAGCCATTGGCACTCAGCTAGCTACTTTTTTTTTTTTTTTTCCGGGGGTGGGGGGAGGGTGTCAAGAGACTTTTAAGTCTGATCCTAGGTTCTGTCCCTGAGTTCTTCAACTCAAGGCTACGGCCCAATCCCTTGGCCTGAACACTGTCCCTGAGCTCTTTAGCTCAAGGCTATTGCCCTATCCTTGGAGCCACAGAACCACTTTTGGTTTTCTAGAGGTTAATTGGAGATAAGAGTCTTACGGACTTTAGTGCCAGGACTGGCTTTGAACCATGATCCTCAAATCTCAGCCTCCTGAATAGCTAGGATTATAGACATGAGCCACCAAGCACAGCTGTAGGTCCTTTTTAAAATAATGTTTCATAAATGGGAAATCAAATGGTTCAAAAGCTCCAAGAGAGCACATTCAAGGTGAAACAGAGGTGAAGGCAGAGGAAGCAACTGACGCTGAATTGCCTTGAGCGCCGGCTTCTATCTTACATGCTCCAGGACATAAGGGTATTATGGTTCACTTTTCTTTTTCTTTTCTTTTTTTTTCTTTTTGAATGAAGTAGCAGTCTTGACCAATGTTTTCATGGCAGACATGCTACAGCAGAATAATATGCATCAGTTTGGCTGAACATTATTTTCATTTCCCATTCTATGAGTCTTTTTCTGTTTCCTTTGCTTCCTTTGCACTTTGTTTTCATCAGCATCAGAGCTGAAGATTTCTTCTCCAATTTTCCTTGTTCATCGTTTCATCTTTCACAGGAAGTGGACAGAAATGAAATGTTTTACACTTAATTCTGCCTCAATAGTGTGTTTCAAGAATCTTTCAAGATAGAAAACTCTAGAAGATATTATACATATGTTACCAAAATTTACATAGAGTACATTTCAGCTAAAGGATTTTAATACTATCTTCTTTAACCCCAAAAGAGAAAATTGTTAGTTTTGCATTTTCCTTATCATTGTGTCCATAATATTACCAACATATATTTCACTTCTTCAATGATTTATTTTCTTCCCTCCCCCTTTCTTGACATGCTCTCATTTTTTTTTCTTTCTCTCATTGGTTTTCTCCCATTCTTTAGGGAAAAATGTTTTGCTTTAAGGATTTATGGATACAGTTATTTACTGTAAGACTTTCATTCATGATGACACTTACTTTTACCCTCTCTAAAATATAGTTGTATAAAACCTATTTTGGGGGTGGGGAAGGGAAATGGGGACAAAAACATGAGAAGGGTTAGCAATGATTGTTATCACTTTTCTTTTTCTTAAGGTTGTGCTGGTAAAAATAAATTAAAAGCAAAACCAAAATCAAATCAAGCTAAGAGTAGCCAAGAGGAGGTGATAGAAAGAAAGAAAGAAAGAAAGAAAGAAAGAAAGAAAAGAAAAATGAAAAAAGAAAGGAAGGAAGAAAGAGAGAAAAAAGAAAAATTCAGCCTGACGCTGGGGGCTCACACCTTTAATACTAGCTACTCAGGAGGCTAAGATCAGAAGATTGAGTTCTGAAGCTAGCTAGCCTAGACAGGAAAGTTCATGGGATTCTTTTCTCTAATTAATCATCAAAAAACTGTAGCTCAAGTGATAGAGCACTAGCATTGAGTGGAAAAGTTAAAGGACAGAGCTCCCGTCCTGAGTTCAATCCCCAGTAACAGCATAAAATAACAACAACAACAATAACAACAAAAGCCCAAACAAGCAAAACTCACTCAAAACACAGTAACAAAACCAAAGTCTAAAAACAAAACCAAAAGCTGGATGCTGCTGGCTCACACCTGTAGTCCTAGCTACTCAAGAGGCTGAAATCTGAGGATCATGATTCAAAGTCAGCAGAGGTTTGCAGGTCTGTGAGACTCTTATCTCAAATTAACCAACAAAAAATCAGAACTGGAGCTAGGGAGCACCAGCCTTGAAAAAACAAAACAAAAGAAAAAAGCTTAGGGACAGCCCCTGGGCCCTGAGTTCAAGCCCCAAGACACACACACACACATACACACACACACACACACACACACACATTTGTTCTGTTTACCTTTTACCTCTCAAGTCCTTTGTATTTAATAAACAATACTTGTTTTGCGGCTGATGCTAAGAGGCTTCTTAGCTTATTCCTTATGAGTCAGACAGGAAGGATGCTGACACGTGATGGCTCTACAATTGAATTCAGCCTCAGTTTCTTTTTGCACAATTGTTCTTTTACTGAGCAATCCTCTTCCTTCTCCCCTCTTCTTTTCTTGTGGTACTGGTGATCAACCCTGGAACTTGTGCATACTAAGTAGATGATCTATTACTGAGCTATGCCCTGGCCAACAACATTTTTCCCATTATTGTTCCCCTGTAGGAAACGGGCTTGAACTCAGGGCCTCAAGATCACTTAGCTTTTTCATTTCATTCTGGCAATCTATCTTTTGAGCCACACATCCACTTTTGGCTTTTTGCTGGTTAACTGGAAAAAAAGAGTCTCACAGCCTTTTCTACCTGGACTGACTTTGAACTGTGATTCTCAGATCACAGCCTCCTGCGCTGTTGGGATTACATGCATGAACTTTCAATGTCAGGCCAAATATTTCATTATTTTCAATGTCTCTTAGCAACACACATTTGATCCATCACTAAGTCTCCTCTCCTCCTCCTTCCCCCCACCCTTTGTTTTTTTCTTTTTCTGGTCCTGGTGCTTGAATTCTAGGCACAGTCTTGGGGTTTCTCTTTTGCTCAAGGCTAGTGCTCTACCATTTAATCCACAGCACTATTTCTGGCTCTTTTTTTGTGTGTGTAATTAATTGGAGATAACAGTCTCATGCACTTTCCTATTCTGGCTGGCTTAGACCCTCAAGCCTTAGATCTCAGCTTCCCAAGTAGCTAGGATTATAGCTGTGAGCCACTAGCGCCTGGCTACTAAGGCCTTTTAATTTGACACCTTCCCCTACCCCCCCCCCCCCCGCAGTTTTGGACCTTGAACTCAGGGCCTGGACACTGTACTGTCTTTGCGCACTTTTTTCTCAAAGCTAGAGCTCTGCCACTTGAGCCACAGCGCCACTTCTGGCTTTTCCCGTGTATGTGGTGTCGAGGAATGGAACCCAGGGCTTTGTGCATGCTAGGCAAGCACTCCACTGCTAGGCCATGCATCCAGCCTTAATCTGACACCTTTCATTGTCATTGCTGACAAAGCTACTTCTCCAGATCCTTAGCCTCCTGACCTGTAGTCCAAGCATTATCACCTCTGGCCTAACATCTCAGAATCACCTCTTCATCTCTTTATCTCCTTAGCTCTTGCTGTTATTTACTTATTGTCAACAAGGACTAGAGAACAAGCACAAATTGAATTTTTTCAGTTGAAGGATGGTACAGACATGCTATATATTTAGTAGACACTGTTTTGTTTGAAGTTTAAAGGCCAGCAGTACAGGATTCCACACTCTGTCATAACACTGGTCTGATGCAGTCAGTCACGTGACCGCAAGGGACCCCCCCCCCCCCCCCCCCGACAGTCCATACTGAACTCTGTTGCTAAGATGTTGTATAGACTGGGCAAACTAAGTGCTGGTCCTGGAGCTTGAACTTAGGACCTGGTGCTGTCCCCGAGCTTCTTTTTGTTGAAGGCTAGTAGTCTATCACTTGAGCCACAGCACCACCTCTGGCTTTTTCTCAGTAGTCTCATAGGCTTTCCTACCCATGCTGGCTTCAAACTGTTATCCTCAGATCTCAGCCTCTTGAGTAGCTAGGATTACAATCTTGAGCCATCATCACCTGGCTACTTTGTGTGTGTGTGTGTGTGTGTGTGTGTGTGTGTGTGTGTGTGTGTGTGTGTGTGGCTGTTTTGATTTGTTTCTTGAGACAGTCTTGCTAGGCAGTCCAGGCTAGCCTTGAACTCTTGAACTCATGGCTATTCTTTCACTCCTTCCTCCCTTTCTTCCTCCCTTCCCTCTTTACCTTCTTTCTTATACTTGTGTGTTCATTGGGGCTTGAATTTAGGCCCAAGTAATATCTTGTAGTTTTTCTGCTCAAGGATTACCACTGTATCACTTGACTGTACCTCCAATTCTGGATTTTCGGTATTTAATTGAAGGTAAGAGTCTCACTGACTTTTGTGTCATTTATCTTCCTAAGTAGCTAGAATTATAGGATGTGCCACTGGGATGTGACTCATTTTTCTTCCTCCTCCTCCTCCTCCTCCTCCTCCTCCTCCTCCTCCTTCTTCTTCTTCTTCTTCTTCTTCTTCTTCTTCTTCTTCCTCCTCCTCCTCCTCCTCTTCCTCCTCCTCCTCTTCCTCCTCCTCCTCCTCTTCTTCTTCTTCTTCTTCTTCTTCTTCTTCTTCTTCTTCTTCTTCTTCTTCTTCTTCTTCTTCTTCTTCTTCTTCTTCTTCCTCCTCTTCCCTCCTCCTCCTCTTCTTCTTCTTCCTCTTTTCCTTCTCCTACTCCTTCTCTCCTCCTCTTCCTCCTCCTCCTCCTTCTCAGCTAGAGGCTAGTGTTCTACCACTTTGAACCATAGTGCCACTTCGGTTTTCTGGTGGTTAGTTAGAGATAAGAGTCTCACAGATTTTTGTGCTCAGCATGGCTTTGAACCTCGATCCTTAGATCTCAGCCTCCCGAGTAGTTATAATTACAGGCCACCAGTTACAATTCTCCTTTCTATCGCGCGCACTTCTCGTCCAGCAAGAAAGAACGCAGGACACACAGGTTTAGCTAAAGCAGGATCCTTTATTCTTCTCTCTCTCTTCTCTCTCTGAGGCCTCTCCTCCCCCTCCTGCCTCTCTCCAGGCCGCTATATACAGGCAGTGGGCCAATCAACTCATGCCAGCTCGCTCAGGCCCTCCAATCACGGCTTCACGTGCTCCAGTCATGCACCCTTCATGCATCCGGCCACAGAGACCAGGCTTCCGCTAACAATGGCAGCACTCCCCAAAATGGATGCCGGCCTTCATGCGGTCATGGGGCGGATATCCCTGAGTCACGCAGCCACCAGCACCGCAGGCGGCCCCGCAGTGAAAGGGGGACGCGCGCCTCCAGGTCCCGCCACCCGCGCGGGGAGGGGCCGGGGGCTCCCCACACCTTTCAATGCTGTTTTTTAATTTGGTTTTGTGTGCTATACTGGAGTTTGAATGTGGGGCCTCATGCTGGCCGGGCAGGTGTTTTACCATAAGAACCATACACCTAGCAGTCAGTGTAGTAGACATAAGTAATTTTCAGTTGACCATAAAGCTTAGCTGGACACAGCTCAACTGAAAATTCAGGGGTATCAGTATATTTCTTAAAATTATAGCCTGACCCAATGCATTCTATTACTTAAAACTCTCCAATGATTTCTGCTCAGAGCACAATCACCTTAATTGGGTTTACATGTCCTGGGGGGGGGGGGGGGGGGGGGGCTGCCTTTTCAACAGTGTATTTCTCTTAGCCATTTCTCCATGCTCCTGGACACTGTCCTGCCTTCTGTTCCAGGACAGGCCTGGCCCTTGCTGCTTGGCTCTTACCCGTCTTTGATCTTAGCCCAAGTGCCATCTTCTCAGAAGCACCCTCTTGACACCCTCTGCCTGGGGCACCACGCCCAGCCAACTGCCCCCTCACCAGTATAGGCTGCCCTGTCCAGAACTCTGAGCAATCTGTTTGTTTATGTACAGGGTTTGTCTACTGCCATCCTGTTCCTTTCTGTCTTCCACCCTAGTGTTGGCAATGGCTGTGCCTTGGGCTGTCTAGTCGTCACGAGAACTAAGGGCTTGATACAGGTCCTCCCTAGTCAGTGAGTGGATGAATTCAGGAACACCAGTACAGGGTCATTCACACCCGAGATCCTTGCTATTCAGAAGGCTGAGCTGTTCAAAGCCAACCCAAAGAGGAAAGTCTATGAAGTTCTTAACATACACAACCTCAGGGCAACCCAGGCCCTGAGTTCAAACCCCAGGACCAGTATTACTACTGGCACTACTACATAGAGGAACAATTGCATCAGTTCACAGTACCTACATGAACACACTCTTGGGTCTGTATGTGAGCAATTATGTGAGTGTCTGAGAACTAAGCACCAGAAGGCAAATGGAGCTTGGTGGTACAGATGCGGTTTACCACAAGGCCTGGGTTCGACCTCAGCCAAGAAAGAACTGAAGACAAAAGAAAGACAAAATAGGTAAGCAAAGTGAATCATTCTATGAATATAGTTTAAAAAGTATATAGTGGGGGCCAGGAGTTTGGCCTAGTAATAGAGTGCTTGCCTAGCATGCACGATGCCTTGGGTTTGATTCTTTAGTACCACATACATAGAAAAAGGCAGAAGTGGCACTGTGGCTCAAGTGGTAGGCTACTAGCCTTGAGCAAAAGAAACTCAGCGACTGTGCCCAGGCCCTGAGTTCAAGCTCCAGGACTGGCAGAGAGAGGAGAGAGAGAGAGAGAAAGAGAGGGGGGGGCAAGGGAGAGAGAAAGAGAGGGGGGGCAAGGGAGAGAGAGACAGAGACAGAGGACAGAGAGAGAAACGTGCTCCAGATTCGATTCCTTGGTACACATACACAGAAATAGCTGGAAGTGGTGCTGTGGACTGACGTGGTAGAGCTCTAGCCTTGAGAAAGCCAAGGACAGTGCCCAGGCTCTGAGTTCAAGACCCAGGACTGGCAAAAAAAAAGTATAAATTGTGAGAAAGACATAAATAACAGAATAACTGTAACTGATAGACTGAAGATAGCTGAGAAATAGAGAAGGGAAATGACAGGAGCTGAGCTTTGAAGGATGAAATGCCAAGTAAGCAGAGAGGAAGAGGATTTCTGGGGTAGAGAGGCTGCCAGTAGTATGTCTGAGGAAGAGCAAATAGCCCAGGGTGGCGAGGGCCTGGGTATTTCACACTGAAGATGAGCTCATACCAGTTACAATAAACTTCTGGCTTGGGGCTGGTGGTTCATGCCTATAATTCTAGGTATTCGGGAGGCTGAGATCTGAGGATCATGGTTCAAAGCTAGCCAGGGCAGAAAAGTCCTGTGAGACTCTTATCTCTAATTAACCACCAAAAAGTTCTGGAAGTGACTCACGTGGTAGAGCATTAGCCTTCAGGAAAAAGATCAGGGACAAGGCCCAGATCTTGGTTTCAAGGCCCTACCTCCCCAAATACCCAAAACAAGCAAACAAAAACAACAAATGACAGGAATATAGAATAGGTTCATTTGGGCTGGAGCCCATGGCTCAGACCTGTAACCCTAGCTACTCGGGAAGCTTCAATCTGAGAATTGCAGTTAAAAGCCAACCCAGGCAGGAAGGACTCTTACTCCAATTAACCACTAAAAAGCTGGAAATAGAGTTTAGCTCATGAGGTAGAGAGCTAGCCTTGAGCCAAAAGGAGTTTCAGCATAATATGCAGCAAGGAAAAAAAAAAAAAAGAAAAGAAAAAGAAAGGATTTAGTTGGTAGGGGTGACGACTAGGAGGTGAGAGGGGGGGATAGGACAGGACAGAGGGAGACTGAATTGGGATGAATATGGTCAAAATAGCTTATTATATAGTTATTTTTGCCAGTCCTGGGCTTAAACTCAGGGCCTGAGAACTGTCCTTGGGATTTCTCAAGGCTTGAGCTCTGCCACTTGAGCCATTGCACCATTCTGGCTTTTTCTATGTAAATGGTACAGAGGAATTGAACCGTGCATGCTAGACAAGCACTCTACCACTTGATCAAATTCCTGGCCCAGCTTATTTGTTTATAAAATAAGTAGAATAATGAAAGCTGTTGAAGTTGTTTTAGAGTAGGAGGGGGCTAAAGGAGAGTGCTGGAGGAGGTACATCTGTGTACACGTGGGAAAGTCACAATGAAACCCTTTCTCCTGTACAACCATTGTGTGCTATTACAAGCATAATAAAAAGGACAACTTAGCAACCCTATTGTGTGATTATTATCCCATCATATCAAATTATTGCACTCATGGCTTAGGTGATAGAGCACTAGTCCTTAGGAGAAAAGAATCAAGGAAGTTAGAGACCCTGAGTTCAAGCTCTAGAGCCAGAATTAAGGGAGAAAATCTACACAATAAATAGACACAATGATTGAACACCCAAACAAAATTGTGTGTGTGTATATAGGGGGGCTGTGCACACATGCTCACAGTGCTAAGGTGAGCTCAGGGCCTCTCTCTCTCTCTCTCTCTCTCTCTCTCTCTCTCTCATCTCTCTCTCTCTCTCTCTCTCCTCTCTCTCTCTCTCTCTCTGCCAGTCCTGGGGCTTGAACTCAGGGCCTAGTACTGTCCCTGAGCTTCTTTTCCTCAAGGCTACCACTCTACCACTTGAGCCACAGTACCACTTCCAGCTCTTTCTGTTTTTGTGGTACTGGGGAATTGAACTCAGGGCTTCATGCATGCTAGGCAAGCACTCTATCAGTAATCCACATTCCCACGCTTCTTTTAAAAATATATTAATATTAATAATATATTAATATAATAATATAATTAATAAATATATTGACACTCTAAGACTTGAGTCCCATCAACACTTCTGACCTTTTGCTGGTGAAGTGGAAATAATTGCCTCTTGAACTTTTCTGCCTAGACTGACTTTGAATCTCAATCCTCAAATCTCAGCCCTCTGAGAAGTTTAGGATTACAGGCGCAAGCCACAAGGGTGCAGCTTTAGAGAAGGTCTTCTTTACACAGCTAGTTGGGGTGCACGGGAGGATGGCTTAACCTCCAGAAAGGGCCTTGTAAGGAATCTTCTTCATGGAGAAATTGTCTCCCATAATCCCTGCATGATGCAGAGGGGCCATCCCGAATTCCAATCCCTGGATTATTAGAGACTCTCCTTATCAGGGATTGGCAGTTTGACAGGCTTTTCAGTTTAACATTCCTGCCTGCCAAGGGAAGAAAGTCATGACTCTTTGCTTGCTCATTCTCTCCCTAAGCAAGGAAGGAAACAAAACAAACACATAGTTCACAAACATTGTTTGCTGTATCCATGCTGAAGGAAAGAGGAACAGGCACTTACACAATCCAATTTATACTTGCATAATCTCCTGGAGGAAACGGCAGAGTGACATTTGCACCTAATCCTTCGACAAGGCTGTGACTAAGACTGCAAACAGCAGAAGGAAGACATACAGTGGCTTGGCACATGGGACACATGAAAGTTATGAGGCAGGTAAGGCATCTAATGAAAGGGGAATTAAAAACAAAAACCTTTTTAAAGGGCTTTTTCCCCGTCTAATCCTCAAAATGGAAGCACAATAAACCAGCTCTATGAGACAGAGCCATGACTTGGGGAGTGGGGCCTGGAGTAGTGGGGAGACAGGGTTGAGAGGTAGGAGAGATCACGACCATGCTCGCACACCAGGACAGAGTTGTGCTTACTTTGCACAAGTGACTGATGCTCTTTGCTGGTGTGGGGACTGGTCATATTACAGATGTGGTATTTCCTTGTTCCTTATTCAGCTGAGCGAGGAGCAGGGAGGGCAGTGGCTTCCGGGATGCCATGGGAAGTGAGGGCCCTCCACTCACACAATGGCACACTGCCCGGGACACTTTTCAGGTAAATCACCAACTCCCCCTTTTGCTGCTTGTGTGTGTGTGTGTGTGTGTGTGTGTGTGTGTGTGTGTGTTGTGCCCATTCTGATCCTTGAGTTCCTGATCCTTGAGTTCAAGGCCTAGGTTCTGTCCTGAGCTCTTTTGTTTTTGCTCAAGGCTAGAACTCTAGTACTTGAGCTACAGCTCCACTTACAGCTTTTTGGTGTGTAAATGGAGATGATGCTCACAGATCTTTCTTTCTTTTTGTTTCTCTCTTTCTTTTTTTTAAGTTTGTCTTTACTAAGTAGTTTTACAAAGAGCTTTTGCTTCAGTGAATTAGTTTCTAAGTACAGTGCATCTCGATCAATATCACCCATTTACTGTTTTCCCTCTTTTGCATTCTTTTAGGGGTTACCATTTCATATGTCAGGTAATGAGTACAATTCTTTTATGGGCAATGTCACTCCTTCCTTTGCTTTCCTTCAGCATTCTTTTGTGTGTATTGGTTCTAAGGCTTGAACTCAGAGCCTGGACACTATTCTTTAGCTTTTGTGCTCAAGGATAGCATTCTACCACCTGAACCAAGCTCCATTTCTGGCTTTTTGTGGTTTAATTGAAGGTAAGAATCTCCCAGCCTTTCCTACCTGGCTGGCTTTGAACTGGGGAGCTTCCTGAGGAGCTAGGATTAGAGCTAGAGCTAGGATTAGGGCCACTGCTAACCTAGCACCCTTTCTTTTTGTCTCTTCTTTTTTTAAAAAAATTCTTTCTTTTTTTGAGGGGGGGTCAGTTGGGGAACTTGAACTCTGGGCCTGGGCACTGTCCCTGAACTCTTCAGTTCAAGGGCTAGCGTCCTAACACTTTGAGCCACAGTATCACTTCCAGCTTTCTGGTGGTAAACTGGAGATAAGAGTCTCATACACTTTTATTCCCCAGGCTGGCTTTAAACCATGATCCTCAGATCTCATCCATGTGCATAGTTAGGATTACAAGTATGAGCCATTAGTGTGAGCTCCCCAGATGCCTTTATGAGAATTGGGCATGGGAGTAGAGCCTTGTTCCTGACCCAGGTTGAAAATGTCATTCCTTATATGACCTTTACCAGTGCCATCTCAGTGACAATGTTAAGTTGCCTCCCACTGTCTCACAAAGCTGCAGTTCTGAGCTCCCTATCTGGCCAGGAGTAAAGCAACTGTTATCTGAAAGGTCTCTATCTTCTTAGGCCTGAAAGCTCTCTCTCTTCTTAGGCTGTCCTTTCCTGGTTCTTGGTTCTTTGGCAGATTAGGGAAGATTTTTGTTGAGATTGTTTTGGCTACACCCTTATTGGGTGAAGAATCAACTGAGCATCAACTCTTCTTCAGCATCAGCTCTGAGATGGAAAAGGCAGGAAGAAGAAACCCCAGAAAGTTCAGTTCACTGTGGTATTTTTCTTTGGGTCTCAAGATCCCTACTCAGTGCTTTTTTTTTTTTTTTTGCCAGTCCTGGGTTTGAGCTCACCCTGAGCACTGTCCTTGGACTTTCTCAAGGCTAGAGCTTGAGCCTCAGCACCACTTCCAGCTTTTTTCTATGTATGTGGGACAGAGGAATCGAACCTGGGTCTTCATGCATGCTAGGCAAGCACTCTACCATTAGGCCAAACTCCCGGCCCTTTCTTATCTCTTTTTATCAGCTAGTATTGAGGCTTAAACTCAGGGCCTCTTTCTCTTGCTCAGAATTTTGTTTCTGGCTAGTGATCTACCTCTGGAGCCATAACCCCATTTCTTGATTTTTGCTGGTTAATTGGTGATGAGCCTCACAAATATGTCTGCCCAGGATATTGGGGAACTGTGAATTATAGATCTTAGCTTCCTGAATAGCTAGGAAGCCAATATCTGGCTCCTTTGTGTTTCTTTTACATATAACATGGATTTTAAAATTGTACTTAGTAGGATTAATAGGAGAAATATAGCTACACTATTTACCTACATGCAGAAAATCTTTTCGATGATTAGATATATTTAGCTCGAGGAGAACTTTAATGTAAAGGGAATGACAGTGCACAAAGGTGATTTTTAAAAATGAGGCCTTTGTGTTGGAGAGGAAAAAACACAGAATTTGAAGAATAAGTAGAAGCTTTGATTATCTGCCAAGATCAGTAGGCTTCCTCTGTTGGCAAAGAAGGGGTATGTGTAGTAGCCACACTGGGTATACGAAGGGATTCTATCCTAGACCAGTGCTGGTCGATAGAAGTTTCTGAGATTAGAAAGTCAGCACAGCACTCCAGATCTGCCCTGTCCACGCGGCAGTCACTGGACATATATGGCCACTTAACATTTGCAACATGCCTTGTGCAATTCAGGAGTTGAATTCATTTTATTTTATCATTTATTTATTTTGTTGGTACTGAGCTCAGTTGAACTGTCCCTTAGCTTTCTCATTCAAGGCTGGTGTTCTACCATTTGAACAGAGCTCTACTTACTGCATTTTGAAGAGTCTTATGGATTTTTCTGCTCAGGCTGGCTTTGAACCGTGATCCTCAGATCTTTAGCCTCCTGAGTAGCTAGGATTACAGGTGTGAATCACTGTGCCTGGCTCTGCACATAGGCACCACTTCCCTCATCAACCTCCACAAATGACCCCTTTTTACTGAAATAAGTGACCTAGATTTCTGGGTGGGTTTTTAGCTTCATCTGTACGACACAAGTTCCAATTGTCATGTTGAAGCTGTTGAGAAACTTTAAACTATGGTAATGGATACTTATTTACTTTTTACTGGTCCTAGGGCTCAAACTCAGGGCCAGCATGTTGTCCCTTAGCTTTTTCACTTAAGGCTGATGTTCTACCATTTGAGCCATATACCCACATTTGGCTTTTTGCTAGTTAATTAGAATTTCTTGACTTTCTCTACCCAGACTAGCTTTAAATCACTCTTCTCAGATCTCTACCTCCTGAGAAGCTGGAATTGCAGACACAAGCCACTGGTGTCTGGCCAGAAGCTGAAATTTTAATGAAGTCACTGTGGCTATAATGACTACATTGGTCAATGTAGCTTCAAAGGAAGCATGAGGTAGATTTATTATCCAAGAGTAAGCTAGGACACAAGGGTTCAGGGAGAAGGTGGAAGTTTCAGAAGAGATGAAATGACTTGGAGGAAAAAAGAGTTGTGTTCATGAGGAATGAGCACTGATAATTGTTTTTCAGCAAATTCAGTTGCAGGAAATAGCATATCGTTAAAACATTCTTGTAATGCCCCATAATTCAGCTTGCCTTAGTGAACTAATACCCAACTCTTTCAGGTTTCACCTTGAAAAAAATGGCCATAAAAAATTAAGTCTGGATTACACTCATCCCCAAACCAGGAAAGACCCAACAAAAAAAAGAGAAATACAGACCTATCTCTCTAATGAACACAGATGCAAAACTCCTCAATAAAATACTAGTCAACAGAATCCAGAAACAAATTTTTAAAAAATTATACACTACGATCAAGTAGGCTTCATCCCACAGATGCAAGGCTGGTTTAACATTTGCAAGTCAATTAATGTAATACATCATATTAATAGGGCTAAGGATAAGAATCATGTGATAATTTCTCTGGATGCAGAGAAGGCATTTGACAAAATACAACATCCATTCATGTTAAAAGTACTAGAAAAAATAGGAATAAGAGGTACATTCCTTAAAATAATCAAAGCCATGAATGACAAACCTACAGCCAGTACTATACTAAATGGTGAAAGACTGGAACCATTTACCTTAAAATCAGGAACTAGACAGGGATGCCCACTCTCTCCACTTCTCTTCAATATAGTGCTGGAACCCTCAGCAGAGCAATAAGGCAAGAGAAGGACATCAAAGGGATCACACAGGGAAAGAAGAAATTAAACTATCCA